>NC_064627.1:961077957-961380987 GCF_023864275.1 Schistocerca cancellata
CCTGCTCATGAAAAAACATGGACCAAATGGTTCCACATTTCTAAAACAAGGATATTTTAGAATGTTTGCATTATTTGGGAATATCGCAAGGTATTTCTATGGGTGTATTCTGGTGTACTATAGATAAGTAAGAGAATTCTTGTCGATGTGCACAGAGACACTGAGCATGAAGGAGCAGACAGACAGAAAAACAGATGACGGCAGACGGCAGACGGCAGACGGCAGACGGCAGACGAAGGAAACTGATTACATAGCAAATAGCACAGGAATGGAAATGTACATTGATCCACCCACTGCGATAAGCGTCGAAACGCAAGCCGCTGCTGGCGAAATCCATGTTGTCAGCGAGGCCTGCACTCACAGTGCATCAGGCAGCGCGGTAGGCGCGTGGCAGACTGCAGGTCACCTCCTGAATGGGAATAACTACCGAGACTGTTGATATTTTTAATAATATTTAAAATATATCGTTATCTGTCATCAGCATATAGGAAAAAAGTATCAATATATCGATGGGAACTATATCGACAGACATGCAAACAAAAATATCGGCCGCACATGGTAAATATACCGTCGGTTTCAGAGGTGTATATTTAAGTATTGATGTATTATTAGATATTCTGTACATCAACAAGCTACTAGCCTGCTTTAGAGCAAGAAATGAAAGGAAAACGATGCACGTTCACGCTTGGAGTTAACACTTTGCTAACACTGTTAACCGCATGTAAGTACCATAATAAAAGTTACCAATGGATCCACTTTTCGGTTTCGTCACGTATCGGATTTGTGCTGAACACTTCATGCCGGCTTCCCTGTTTTCCATTTCTACAAACGCCAGGGACCTAGTAGCTGTAACGTCAAAATTGCGTGCTGAACTTGAACGTTGCAGTTTCCGTTGGTAGCGCCGAGTGCCGATTGCGTCAGCATTTCCCCACCACAAAGATCAATCTTGTTATTCAGATTTTTGTTCATAATTTTGAGTAACTGTTTTTGAAGAATGCCAATGTGAAGAGGCAACGGCCCTGCCGCAGTGGATACACCGGTTCCCGTCAGATCACCGAAGTTAGGCGCTGTCGTGCGTGGCCGGCACTTGGATGGATGACCATCCGGTCCGCCATGTGCTGTTGCCGTTTCTCGGGGTGCACTCAGCCTCGTGATGCCAATTGAGGAGCTACTGGACTGAATAGTAGCGGCTCCGGTCAAAGAAAACCATCATAACGACCGGGAGAGCGGTGTGCTGACCACACGCCCGTCCTATCCGCATCCTCCGCTAAGGATGACACGGTGGTCGGATGGTCCCGAAGGGCCACTTGTGGCCTGAAGACGGAGCGCGCAATGTGAACAAGTAGCATACTAGTTGCATTAAAAATTGTTTTCAACGCAACTGGTATGCTATTTCCTTACGTCGTAAACCTTGTTATTCCATTCACACCGCCACCTCCGAGTACAACCGGACTTCTTCTTTGTGCCACCTATACTTGCTTCACACAGTCAAAGAGAAAGATTGGACGTGATAAAGCTTCAGAAAGTAGTAAGACTGCTTCACACAGTGAAAGTAAAATTATGTTCTGTTACAGTTTCAAAAGAGAAATTTCAAATATCTAACGAAAATTGTGAAAAAGTATAACGCAAGAAAAAGTATTAGTACCCGATATTACCATTTTGATAATGAAAGGCCGGCCGCTGTGGCCGAGCGGCTCTGAGCCGCGGCTCTGGAACCGCGCGACCGCTATGGTCGCAGGTTCTAATCCTGCCTGGGGCATGGCTGTGTGTGATGTCCTTAGGTTAGTTAGGTTTAAGTAGTTCTAAGTCTAGGAGACTGATGACCTGATGTTAAGTCCCATAGTGCTCAGAGCCATTTGAACCATTTTTTTATAATGAAATATCGATATATTTGGGGAAGATAATGCGACCATGTATAGCGCTAATTATTGAAAGATATCGATATATCGACATTTTATCAGCAGCACAACAATAGCTACCGCAGTACAAGGAGTGATCAAGTCTCCCACGGATCTGATGCAGAAAACGGGTAACCGCAGCCACCGACACTCAACTCAATGGACGCTGTCAGCGCGGCTTTTTTAAGTGACACTGTCAGCACTCCTGTCACAAGAGCATTGGGGTTAAGAAAATCTAAACAGCCCTCCACTTGCCTTAGTAGTCTGCAGGATGTAACAAATTAGTAACATCGCATCGGAGAAGGAACGGAATCAACTTTATCCTTTTCCAGCCGGCCACAGTGGCCGATCGGTTCTAGGCGCTTCAGTCCCGTACCGCGCGACTGCTACAGTCGCAGGTTCGAATCTTGCCTCGGGCATGGATGTATGTGACGTCCTTAAGTTAGTTAGGTTTAAGTAGTTCTAAGTTCTAGGGGACTGATGACCTCAGATGTTAAGTCCCACAGTGCTCAGAGCCATTTGAACCAATTAACCTTTTCCAACTAACAGAAATAATTGTACCGTTCCCGCAATGTTCCCACGAACCTTTTATTCCCTTGCGGAAACGCGAAGACGAAGTGTATGAAATACAGCTGAATTCATCTTGCACTTCTGAGAAGAAATGTCGCGTAGCACGAACGATTAGATTAAGACTAACTTTGGCCATTCCCCTTGCGACGGGACAAGATTATTCCGCCAAGTGACAATAACGAGTCTCCTTTGCTACGCACACCTGTAAGAAGTTAGATCTGATGTTGTCTATAAAGAGGACACTCTGTTAACAAACGTCGTGCTTAAGAAACGGGCAAAGCCTAGGAGGACCTCATATCAGTAGCACGCTTGTGAAGGAGCAAACAGCGAGGCATTGCCTCGTAAAATCTCATTGCTACCTTCAATCAAGTTTCGTCAGTACAAATCCCTTCGCTCCACGGAAACATTAGCGTGCCAATAACTGAAGTCCCTGTGTGTGCCTGTGCTCTGTAAATACAACTAGTGCTCAGTGCTAAAACGTACATTCGTGTGCAAATAACAAGAAACCAGTTGAGTAGCATTTATCCTCGTGTTTTTCTTATTTCCAGTGGACAATAAATGAACATCCTTAGTAACACAAATGTAATCTGTGTCAGTGAAGTACTTTCAAAACTAATGTCTGTACTATGCGTTTATCTCCAGGGGGACCTTCCCGTCCCGGAAATTCAATTCGGAATGAGACTTTGCAGGTTCGTAGTATACCTCAAGGATGTCCACTCATAGGAGTCTTAAGGGTAACTATCCAGAAAATTCCGAGAAACAGGGCTCTAAAGTTTTAAGCACAGCTCATATACATCTCATATATGGTCAGAAGGAACGGCGAAGCACACAGCAATGTGGCTGAGTCAGTAGCGTCCAGAAACGCCGATTGGCCGATCCGACTTCGATCTTACCTGTACCCTAGATGTTATATTATTTTCTTAACTGTTTTAAAAATCATAACAACTTTTATAAAGTTAATGACCTAAAGTATTATCAATTAAATCGTAAATGATTTTATTTCGTTTGTGAAATGTCTGTCATAGGGTACTTCAAATGTGAACCATGCTCGTCAATTCTTTCATTTTAAAAACTTTTCTCAAATGCATTTGTAATGGAGGTAAATTAAAGCGTCAATTACTATCATTAAACGTTATTACAGAATTGGGCGATATTATAATCTTTGGGAAAGCTATAAGTATTCGTTGTAAATTTGAGAAACCGGTGTCTTCAGGTAAAAGTGCTGTTGCCCTACTGTGTATACAAACAGGCAGACGGTCAGGAGAGTCGAAGTCCGCACGGAACTAATCGAGAAATGTCTAATGTTATGTGAGCCACACCGCAATTTTTTAACTAATTTGTGCGTGATTTTATTCTCAGAAGCTCAGTAATGTATGTAAAAACCGTAAATGTGTATTTGATTCAAAAAGTACTTTAAGTGAAGTGAAGCGCAGCTGGACAGCAAGAACCTCTTTAGCGCCCAATCTGCGCAACGATAGTAGTTGTGAATCTTTGAGTATGGACTCTAAAAAAGAAGATAATTGATTTATTTAAAAAAAAGAGGACTGTTAATCTGTATCTTGTGGAAACAGGACGTGTTGCTAGGCCGTCGCTCAGAACGTTTTGTTACATTTAATGAAGATTGCTATTTCAGTGATAAAACCGTAAGGTATGTGTAATAGTTGTCAAACATATATGTATACAAATTTTCTGGAAGTGAAGAACAGAAATACCTAGTTTTTTGGGGAAAGGAGGTGAACTTCATTGTCGTCGCCAGCTATCAATCGACAGAACAGTAAGGGTACAAAGTTCACTAAAATACAGAAAAGGAAATGAATTCTCTACAGTTTTCATTCAATACATAACAATCTCTCATAATTTCTTAGTTGCACTAATTGGATTATGTTGTTGCCTAATAGTACTGTGCTGAACTTCACTGACCAATCTTGATGCAGCAGGACGTGTTGTTTGAAGGAAGTTTGTGTGCTAAGCAATCTCCTTTTCTCACGAAAAGCAGATTGCTGTTTGATCTTATTTACTAACAACAGTGGTCCCTTAGGTATGAAAAGCTACGAAAACTTGGGCTCAAAGCTATCCACAATACGACCAAGTAACTAACAGAATCGTATTTTAAACCTTAAAGAACAATAACTTCCTCCAAATTACAATACGTCACCAACTGGTGCAGAAGCTGATCATTCAAGGAGGCAGAAATCAAAAATTCAGGTACCAGTTACGACTTAAAGTAAAAATCTTAACAAAAATCAGTCTCTCTCTCTCTCCAAACACATACATAAGTATTCATATTATTAAGATAAAACTCATTTTATAAATGGGCCTTACCTGTTACAGTGCCAGTTCATTCCTGACGTTCGCAGAGACTGGAGCGCTCTGTACTGTATAATCGGAATTTTTACAATACTGGAATTAAAATGTCTGTCAATTAAGATATCGCGAAAGTATCAGAAGCTGCAGATTCATTATATAGTGAAGTGTCAAAGGTGATGTTAAGAGATGCATTTGTTTATTACGAAAGCTTGTTTGCTGCAAATAATTTTAGCGCATCGGAATCTTCAACGGACATTTCGCGTGAAGCAATGTAGATGAATCAAAAAATTTACAGATGCATATACGATGGACACGCTGGCTGACAAAATACTTGTGACTGATGAACATGCTCACTAAAATGAAAACTGTGAAGGTGAACCTTTTCGAAAAGTATGAAGACCGCAAATCATCGGATGCATATGAACCAGAAGAAATGAAGGCATGAGAAGAAGACCGCCTTTCTTTGGATTAAAAAATTAAAGTTGTTAATATCACAAAGGCTCAATCCACGTGGAAACTACAAACTTTCCAAAAAGAGAGAGAGATAAAGAAGGAGAATATGCAGCCGGTTGAGAAAGAAGGAATATTAATTCCTGTGGAAAGAAGAAGTAAAGAAATGAGGAAATCAATTTGATTAATACGCAGCAATCAGTTCCTGGACGTATGATCGCTTGTTTGAAGCCCGAGACAATTATCAGCAACTGACCACACGAAATTTACGACAGAGGGTTTCAGCAGCAGTACAACAGTTTACAGATTTTGAATTTAAAGCTTCGGACAGCTGGGTGCATAACCGAGCGAGGTGGTGCAGTGGTTAGCACACTGGACTAGTATTCGGGAGGACGACAGTTCACTCCCGCATCCGGCCGTCCTGATTTGGGTTTTCCGTGAGTTCCCTAAATCGCTCCTGGAAAATGCCTGGATGGTTCCTCTGAAAGGGCACGGCCAATCTCCTTCCCCGTCTCTCCCTAATCCGATGACACCGATGACCTCGCTGTTTGACCTCTTCCGCCAAACAATCCAATCTTGGGTGCATAGATTCAAAAATAAGCATAAAATTCGTCAGCGAAAAGTGACAAGATATGTTTCAAGAAAAGAAACAGCGAAGATCAATGTAATCTTGGCTGCTTCACTTTCCGAACCCAGACCTAAAAACTGACACCGAATTTCAACTGAGTTTTTTGTTGTTGTCAACACTGAAGAGACAGGTATTTATTGCAGGGTATTTAAAATTTTGCGTTCTATTTTTATGATTCTCTGACAAAATCAATTTCGGTTGTTTTTTCTTTTCAGGATGTCAGTATCAGTGGGTGTCCAACATGACTCTGCTTGCCAAAGGAAGCAAAACTATTTTCGTCGAAAGATATGAATAATGTGACGCGTACGTATACCACTCAATATCCCCTCACTCTGTCTGGAAACATCCTATGTCAAGTGTTTTTTTTTGTTTGTTTGTAACACACCGCTTGTTGCTTGTCTGGATTTTGCGTGTGTTCGCCAGTGTCAAGCAACTTACAGAGAAATCGGGAGTGGAAATGTACGCAAGAATGGATAACACTAGATTTAAATGTAGCCCTGTCACCAGTAATTAATCTGCAGTCGTAGTGTTGACGATAAATCACACCTATTTTTAATTCTAAACATGAACCATAACGAACACTTAGAAGGTTCCATCATATCAGACAATTAGACAGAAATAAAATAAAGCAAAGGGTGAATTCAGGATCAAATTACTGAAAGTAAATGCTCTACTGAATCAATAAATTTTTTATCAACTTCAGACCAATGATGAATAAAAACACAAATGAACCATTTACAAATTACCCTCCTAGCTGGGATTGGCAGTGAACTGTGTCAAAATCGGTACAAAACGCGATCTCTTATAAATTAGCTGACCGACTGACATCGACACAGAAAAAGAAGAAGAACTACTACACCCCAAAGTATCATGAAACCTCAGTGGAAACAGCAATTTCACGTGATCCAGCTATTTAACGCTACTCCTGACGCAGGTCGAAGCGGGAGCGATCTCACAGTACTACTGCTGCTGTGGCAGCGGTCTTTGGCGAGCGACGGCGCGACCGTGGAATCCGTGTGCGGTGCCTCGGAAGTTACACTCCTACAGTACTTGGACAACAGACTGCTGTCCGCAAACTTCTCAAATTGTGACAGTCTTCCCATCAACAAAGAGCTGACATGGCTCACGTCCTCTCAGAACGAAAATCCAAGACGGAAGACCTTGACAGAGGGTCGAGCAAGATCGCTCTTCGCCTCTGTTTTCCCCACCAAAACTTTACCGAACGAATCACATCCCTAGAAACGCTCAAAATACCCAGTTTCACAGAGCCGACCAATGTACGGCCAGGGAATCTAACTATTCTCCGCAGTTATTCCCTTTCTACCAAATTTCACGAGTAAACTCTGCCCAAGCCACCTGGGAAGATCCACAGCTGCGGGCAACAACAATTTTCCTGGAATTTTTACTTCCTAAAGGACTCCTGGCCTGCCCCACTTCAATTACTCGAAGGCATAAAATTAGTGGAACTTAGGCGAGAGCATACCCAGCAAGCCACTGCCCTGTTTCGTAAACACTTGAGGTTACACACCTGGAGATGTGCTCTCAGGCTCCTGGCAGAGCGCTGTCCCTAGTGCCTCGCATATAATGCATTGACGCAAAAACCGATAATTACAAAATCGCGTAATTCTCCCTGTATTACATAGTCAGCGTGCCGATGCGTTTTCACAGACATTTCATACACTGTAATCGAGAGTATTGCGCCAACAAACAGCAACTAGTTATCTACAAAGCGATTGCGTCGCTGTCAGTAGTTTTCATTGACCTAAAGTGCTCGCAAAGTAATTATAGTCACCTTAAATGGACTCATGTAAGGGGCAAGACCACCTTACATGTTTACTAGGGGCAACTGGTAACTTTTGTCCCCGAGTTCCATAAACAGTCAAAGGACACGAGCAAAATTATAAATACGTTGCAATAACGTCTTCCGAAAATGGAAATCTAACAACAGAACTATATACCGACTTTCTCAAATGCTGTTAGAAGTCTTATGTAGGTCAAGAAAGGTTTCCGTTAATTAGTGACTCTTTGGGTCGACAAGCAAAGCCTGAATTATATGACGAAACCTTTAGGATGACGAGGAATCACCAATATGCACAATTAAAGTGATTCCTCTGAAATGCATTCCACTTGTTCAACCATGTGACATCTGTTTTTAGACAAGCAAAACCTCTGATAAAGAGTGTACAAAATTGCGCCTTTCTTACTGAAAATAACAAAGAAGTAAATTCCCGTAAAGGCTGTACAAAACTGCAGTAAATAGTCCATCATCAGCTGTCATCGCCAGTTTTCAAGAAAATGATCCGATATGCCTACTATGCTTGCAGGCTTACCGATGAAAGAAAAGTTTTCAGGAATGTCAACGAAGTATGTTTCTCAGCAGAAGGCTCAAATGGCTCTGAGCACTATGGGACTTAACAGCTGAGGTCATCAGTCCCCTAGAACGTAGAACTACTTAAACCTAACAAACGTAAGAACATACACACATCCATGCCCGAGGCAGGATTCGAACCTCAACAGATCTTTTTTAAAAAAACGTTGTTCCTGTAAACAATCGTCCTGCAAGAATTGTGAATGATGCCAAAATATATTCTCTGCATCTTCATATTTTCGCGGCGCAATGATAGTTTCATAAAATTTCGGGCGTGCAACCTCATAAATTTCACTTCTTCTTCTAATACTTCGGCTGTATATCGTCCCTCTATTTTCAGACCTGCCACCTCGGTTCACTCTGAAGATGGCTAGACAATATACAACCGAAACAGAAGAAGAAACGAAATTTATGCGGCTGCAGGCATGAAATTTTATGGAACAAAGTACTTTCTTGCTTTAAATGTTTTTATGACAATTATCATTCTGGAGTTTACACATAACATACAAAATTAAATAAATAACATGATTTTGTAAAAAAAATTTGTATAGTTGAAACCCCACCCAGAATTTTGTGACAACAGTAATTAAGTACCTCAACTTAAAATACGCTTGAAATTATTCAACTTGTTAAAAAGAAAATACTGATGAGTGTAATTCACATTTTAAGTAGCTGTGACAGCTACTTTAAAAACAAAATAAAAGTATTTATGATTTAATTGGTAATACTTTAGGTCATTAAGTTAATTTAAATGTTTTTTTAATGTTTTTTTATTCCAGTCCTTGATCATAGTATAATTTCTTTTGACGATGACCGGTTTCAGACAGTAATGACCATCTTCAGATGTGTTCTACGTCATGTCCTAAAGTGATATAGCCGTAATGGCATCGTCAAAACGTTTATATACTCAGCAAAGCATCGTCACTTTGCTGAGTGTATAAATGGTTTGACGATGCCATTACGGCTTTATCACGTTAGGACATGGTGTAAAACAGATCTGAAGATGGTCATTACTGACTGAAACCAGTCATCGTAAAACGAAGTTATATAGTGATGAAACACTGGAATAAAAAAAAATTGACATTATTGGATCACTGTTCATATTCGCGAGAATGTCGCAGCTGGTGGAACGTAATTTAACATTTGTTATAATTTTTAAAACAACTGAAAACATTTAACATAACCGTAGAGGCAGGTGGGTTCGAACCACAATCGGCCACATGAGACACAAGTGCATTACCGACTGAGCTACTTCACTTACGTGCTACCTTACTGTATATGATCCATATGTTACTTCTGTATGAGCTACGTTTAAAACTTTAGAAGCCTTTTTTCGTAATTTTCTGGAAAGTGCACTGTAATACTTCTATGAGTGGGCACCCTTGAGGTACACTAAAAACCTGCGAAGTCTGATTCCGAACTGAATTTCCAATACCGGAAACTCCCCTCGTAAGCAGGATATATCCTTGTGTTTTTCTTATTTTCAGCGGACAATAAATGGTCGTCTATAGCGAAGTTAATGGAGGATTGTTTGCGATATTGCATAGTATGCAAATTACTAATGTAATTGTATGCCAAAATGTACTGACATCAACAATCAAATGAAATAAACACAAAATGTTGCGAGATTATGGGACTGGTAACCGAATGGAACAGATGGTTTTGATAAATAAAACATGAAATGGCTACATTTATTTCAGTCACTTTTTCGCACAAAGCCAAAGAGGAATTACAAATCTCAGGATCCACTTGACTGTGCATGTCCAAGACTCAACTATTAAGGGGAAGGAGGAGGGAATGATTCGTTACGGTGTAAAGTGAAGCGCCAGGATGCCAGTCGGGAACGATAGACAAGAGATGACTGTGAGAAGATGTCAGTCAATCGCACACTGACCGACGCCTCTCCAGGACGACAATGTTACAGCAGCGGTCCCTATGTGAAGAGGACATAAGCGCCTCGAGCGACTGGCGACACCCTAGTTGAATGGCTACTTCGAGATTAGGCACTTCTATAGCAGCGACTTGGAATTGTCTATACTGAATAAGACTACTTATTTTGTACGTTGCCCTTTGCTTGCTATACATCTGTGTAGTTGTCAAAGTTAAGTATTGTCTGTTTTACTTTTGTAATTAACTCATTAACATGATTTGTTGAATGTTATCTAGGGATCCTACTAAGCAGGTTTCGTAGACACCCCACTTTTGACGACGAACAGGCAGAAATGTTACGAATCATCTCGCCACTCTCCATGATCGTTAACCTTGCAGTGCTGTTGGCAGTATGTGTTGCGTCGGTATTCGCGTCGCCCCGGAGTTGTGCGGCACTAGTTGGTAGCTCTCATCGGCAACGCCGCTTTACGGCGAGGCTCAGGTGCGATCTCCGGGTTGTCTGCTCGTTGCGGGTTGCGTGGCCGAAACTGAGATATCACGATGCAGGAAGGAGGAAATTGGCTATGGATTGAAGAGCCCCCATGTCCTCTTGCTACCAATCTGTCTCACCGACTCTGCCCTTCACTCCCCACTCATCTCCAAAGTCAACGATTATTCTACATGATCCTCCTCTCGACATTGTCACTGGCGGACTAAATTTGCAGTCACGCCCAATCGTGGATTGCTGTTTCACGACCACACTTCCCAGTGCAGGGTGGAAATTCTCTATATCGCATGGGCTGGCGAGTGACTCGAGAACTGACGTCTTTCTCTCGATTTAGCTGTTAAGCCTGTCCCCGGCGTATTGTTACAATGCTTTCCTGCATACCAAGTGCTTATGAAAGCAACACCTTCTTTGCAATGCTTCTCTCTGTGGGAGGCCTGGATATTCTCGTGTTAGTGCTTCGTCCCAGAATCTGCTGGCTTTCTTAATTTGTAAGGAACGACCTGTCAAGGAAACATCTTTTTAAGCAGGTTGTCTTCTTTCGATGCTCTTTAGCTCCACACGCCTCGCCATGCGAATCGTTCCCGTTTTTGTGTCTGTAATGATCATGGGAACGTCGATACGTTCTTACTTTCTAAGACAGGTAGAACGGCTGCTGTGAGCCAACAGACTCAGACGCTTCCTCGTGTGCATACATGACGCTTTTCTCAGTATCTGCAGGGGATCCATTAGTTTCTGGCACGTTTGTCATTGCCCACCAGGCTTTTCACAAGGTGTTCATTCTTAAGGGAGGTGAGGACATCGGCTCGGCTAGCCCCTGTGTGTTTGAAGAATGGCTCCAATATCTACATCTCTGGAGCTCTCCATAGGGGGACCGTCTCCCTTCTCACCTCGGCCGCTGGCGTTGTGAGCTCGTGAGAGGGGCCCCCGACGGGGAATTTATCATAATAGTAACAGAATTATAACCTGTATCATTCCCGTAGTTTCAAAAGTAAAATCTCTACTATGTGTTTATCTTTACAGGTATGTTATTTGTGTATTAATACGTGATGCAGGACACCAGGGAGCTGTGTCACAACATAATACATATCACAGCTGTGGCACCATATGCTGGACCATGTGTAGTGTGTGAAATTTTGCCAAGGACTTTCCGACGAAAAAGAGAAATTATTATAAAAAGTGCCAAGACTATTCATCCACAATGAACAGTCCTACTTTAATCTATGTAAGATTTGATTGTGCTTTGAACGAGACGCTCGAAATTGATATTGAAAAAAAAAATAGAATTTGAATGAAGCTGTGTTGAAATGGAAGCTGTAAGAATATAAAGACTCTTGACTAGTGAACGTGGATTCTGGCGATGTAACAATCTAAAAACAAAAAATGTCAATTTTATGACAGTTATGAACTGAAGAATATTTTAAATTTTATAATAAATAATTTTAATGAATATGATTTAAATGTTAAATATAAATGACTGCGACCAAATGTGGTTGGCTGCAGATGGAGTTTCGAGTAGCGTAGGGGTCACGTGACTCACAGACTTCAAATAATTAATTCAAATGAATGGCCCTAACTAAAAAGAAATCTTAACAATAGCCTGTACATTACATGAAGCAACTTACCTCACAAAAATCTTCATTCCGCGAACTACTGCAATACAGCGAGCGTCAATATTGCCAGCTACATAAAAGATTCTAACTACTAAAGCCACTAACTACTAACAGGCATGTGGTTAGCAAAGGAAAGATTTTGTGGCAAATCAAACAAAGAATTTTTTAACCTTAATAATGTGACATCCAATTCAAACATGAATATAGATCGCCATTGACATCTAGTACAGAGGTATATAATCATGAATAATATTCAATCTCCAAGTCGAACACGTACAGATCGTGAGCCTGCGCTAACACTTCAGACCTCAACCCTCCATCAATGCTAACTTCTCACATCTAATATCCACCACTACTGGCTGTTCACCACCAACTGCCCAACAGTACTTCCATCACTGCTGGCGACTAACTTACAACTGCCCAACACTCCTGGCGATTAACTTGCAACAACGAGTCCAACCAGCCACAGAGTCACTTAAAATGAAAGCACAGTCAGAGATCCAATGCAAAGCGCTACACAGCGCTGCCAACACAGAAACAGCCCACCTACACAGCTTTCATTACGAAATGGTGTTACGATTTTACTGAAGGAAAAAGATTTCTCTCAAAGAACAAATTCCGTTTCGGAAATACAACTCAGGTTGAAAACAACTCACTCTATTCAGAGACACGTCTTGCAAACAACAGAGCAGATGAACACGCAGATATTGTCGTCCTATATGTCAGATGTTAGGCATTACATCTCTGTCTCTAGTGTAGCCGAGTTACCATACCATCTTCACAGATATGTGATGGGCTCGACCAATGTTTGACTAATGGAAGCCACAACACTATACACGCCGAATATTCATCATAAATCAAAGTAACAGCGAGTATTCCCTACGGAAGCTTGATAGACAGCTGACTGTCTAACATTCGTCAAGCTTTGTGAGATAAGTTCAGCTGCATTAACATGTTGTTCACAGACGTTGCTGTTGCCTTCACGACAGCTTCCGCATGGACAATCGAAAACAAATGCAGAATGATCTACACAATATTTCCAATTGGTATAATAAATTACAGCTCTTGTGGCACAAGGGAACAACTAAGAAAATTTCGATTACGAAGAGAATGAAGTATTCAAGGGTAACAGTAAGAAACGTCTGTTCTTAGAGATTTTGGTAGTGTCATCCCCGAATAAAATTTTCACAAGCGATGTCACTTGGAATGAAATATTCGATCTTTCAAAAAATGGTTCAAATGGCTCTGGGCACTATGGGACTCAACTGCTGTGGTCATAAGTCCCCTAGAACTTAGAACTACTTAAACCTAACTAACCTAAGGACAGCACACAACACCCAGCCATCACGAGGCAGAGAAAATCCCCGACCCCGCAGGGAATCGAACCCGGGAACCCGGGCATGGGAAGCGAGAATGCTACCGCACGACCACGAGATGCGGGCATACTATTCGATCTTTCAACGGCTATTCCCGCCATTGTCATCTGGAATAGAAACCACTAACTGCCAGGTGTAGCACGATTTTTCGTTAATATAGGCGTGATAGCAGCATCTGAAACCTTCCACAGCGGGTGACAGTCACACATGCGAGGTGGGCAGCCCATAGAAGCTCCGGTCCGCCGCGGGACCATTGATATCAAGGGGCTTGATGGCATGTTTGAAACTGTCGGTCCTGCCTACAAGCAAGCATCAAGCAACCGTCTCAGCTTTCTATCGATATTCAGTGCCAGGGTTTAAGCCCTGCTAAGCATGCACTACTGGCCTCTGTTAAAATTTTGTGATTTATTCTAATCTTGGCCACATCCTTATAACAGAATCCCAATATCATGTGCTATTATCCAGGACTCTCGTCTCTCGAAATTGTATTTTACGTCTGTTTTCCAGGCAACGCTCAGCTACAGCCGACTTCTCAAGCTCCCTTCGCTTAATATACACGTGCTCAGCCCAACATTATGCTCCAATGTGTCTAGTCTGAACTGTATTGGAGCTGTCGCAATTACAGGAGACACGATACTCGCTGGTCGCTTGAATTATTTTGTCATATTTAATGATGTGTAACGTATCTTGTATCTTGGCGGCGGGCCAGAACGGTGGGCTGAATCCTAGTCTCTGTCGCAAACGTCCTTAATTGCTGCTCGTTGCCCCACATTTTGGAACGAATACCACCGACTTGGCCTCTTCTCCCGTTTCACTAGGCGCCCTTCATTTGTTACTTTGAGACATCGCATGCCACGTCTCAACGCCTCAAAGTAACGTCGTTTGAAAATACACTTAATGGCAGTTGCATATGACAGTGTATATTTTTCTTGTATTGTTCGCTTTATGAGCTTTCCTATACGTACTAGCTCATGATGACTACCCGACACTCTTCAAAAATAAAATAATTAGTGAGCTAGACGTTTCCATGGAATTACTACAAGCAAAAAAAAAACTACTAACCATTAAGTGATTTCGGCCTACCTTCATTTACTTTGGTGTCTCAAGAAAATTCTGCGAGTTACCAACGTGATGTTCGCGGCGACTAACTTTGGGTGCTAGTAACCCTGCGTTGCCAGTTTTTAGATAGGACGTTAAATGCAGAGGAGAGGACAGATAGATGGAAAGAGTACATTGAAGGCCTCTACGAGGGGGAAGGCTTGTCCGATGACGTGATAGAAGAAGAAACCCATCGCGTACGGTCTACCGATAGGACTGTGGAATGTTAGATACCTTAATAGAGCGGGTAGGTTAGAAAATTTAAAAAGGGAAATGGATAGGTTAAAGTTAGGTACAGTGGGAATTGTGAAGTTCGCTTGCAGGAGTAACGGAAAATCTGGTCAGGCGAACACACGGCTATAAATACAAAGTTAAATAGACGTAAGGTAGTATAGGTTTAATAATGAATAAGAAAATAGGAATGCGGGCACGCTACTATGAAAAGCGTAATGAAAACATGATCGTTGGCAAGATAGACATCAAGCCCACGCCTATCACAGTGGTACAAGTTTGTATGCCAACTACCTCCACAAATTACGAAGATATTGAAGAAATACATGATGAGATAAAAGAAATCAGATCAGAACGGAACCAATTGGAAATACGCGAGAAATTAAGTAGATGGGACCTGGATTAGTCGAAAGGAAACGAGATTGTTGAGAATTTCAGAGGGAGCAGTAGACAACGGTTGACTAGAACAGGGGAAAGGAATACAATAGAAAACTAATCGGTAGCTTTAAAAGATGAAATAGAGAAGGCAGCAGAGGATAGATAGGTAAAAATACATGGACTATTAGAAATCCTTGCTCAACACAAGAGATACTGAATTTAATTTATGAAAGGAGAAAACATAAAAATGCACCAAATGAAGGAGGCGAAAGGGAATACAAACGTCTAAAAAATGAGATTGACAGGAAGTGTAAAATGGCTAAGCAGGAGTGGTTAGAGGACAAATGTAAGAATTTAGAAGCATATTCCACTATGGGGAAGACAGATAACTCCTACAGGAAGATTAAAGAAGCCTTTGGGGAAAATAAAAGCAGCTATATGACAATCAAGAGCTCAGATGGGAAATCAGTACTAACAAAAGAAGAGAGAGCTGAAGCCCTACGGGCTCTGCACAAGGGACACAAATTTGAAGTAATGTTATAGAAAGGGAAGTGGACGTAGATGACGTTGAGGTGGGAGGTATCATACTGCAAGAAGAATTTGACAGAGGCCTGGAAGATCTGAGTCGAAACAAGGCCCCAGGAGTATACGAAATCCATCAGAACTGCTGACAGCCTTGGGACAGCGATCCTTAGTGAAACTCTTCCACCTGGTGGGGAAGATAAATAAGACAGGCGAAATACCCTCAGACTTTAAGAAGAATGTAGTAATTCCAGTTCCAAAGAAAGCAGGTGCTGACAGGTGTGAAAATTACCGAATTATCAGTTTACAAAGTCATGGTTGCCAAATGTTAACGGCAATTCTTTACAAAAGAATGGTAAAAGCCGACCTCGAGGAAGATCGGTTTGGATTCCGGAGAAATGCAGGAACGCGCGAGGCAATACTGGCTCTACGACTTGTCTTAGAAGATACGTTAAGGAAAGGCAAACGTGCATTTATAGCATTTGTAAACTTAAAGAAATCTTTTGAAAACGTTGACTGGAATACTCTCTTCGAAATTCTGAAGCTGGAAGTAGTAAAAACAGGGAGCGAAAGGCTGTTAACAAGTTGTAGGGAAGCCAGACGTCAGTTATAAGGGTCGAGGGCATGAAAAGGAAGTAGTGGTTCAGAAGGGAGTGAGACAGGGTTGTAGCGTACCAACGATGTTATTCAATCTGTGCATTGAGCAAGCAGTAAAGGAAACCAACAAAAAATTTGGAGTAGGAGATAAAGTTTAGGGAAAGGAAACATAAACTTTGAGGTTTGCCGATGACATTGTAATGTCAGATATAGTAAAGGATTTCGAAGAGCAGTTGAAAGGCATGGTCATTGTCTTGAACGAAGGATATAATATAAACATCAACAAAAACAAAACAGGGATAATGGAATTTAGTTGAATTTAATCAGGTGTTGCTAAGGGAATTAGACACTTAAAGTAGTAGATGAGTTTGGAGATTTGAGCGACAAAATAACTGATGGTCGAAGTAGAGCGGATATGAAATATAGACTGGCAATGGCAAGAAAATAATTTCTGAAGAAAAGAAATTTAACATCGAATATAGGTTTACGTGACAGGAAGGATTTCCTGGAAGTATTTGAATTGAGTGTAGCCATGTATGGAAGTGAAACATGGACGACAAACAGTGTAGACAAGAAAAGAATAGAAGCTTTCGACAACTGGCGCTACGGAAAAATCTTGATGATTAGAACCCGTAACTAATGAGGAGCTACAGAACTGGGGAGACAAATTTGTGGCACAACTCGGTTGAAAAATGGTTCAAATGGCTCTGAGAACAATGGGACTTAACTTCTGAGGTCATCAGTCACCTAGAACTCAGAACTACTTAAACCTAACTAACCTAAGGACATCACACACATCCATGCCCGAGGCAGGATTCGAACCTGCGACTGTACCGATCGCGTGGTTCCTGTATCGGTTGATACGACACCTTCTGAGATACCAATTTCGTACTGGATGGAAGAATGGAGACCAACAGATGAATACGGGTTAGAGTAGTTATTCGGAAATGAAGAGGCTTGCACAGGATAGAGCAGCATGGAGAGCTGCATCAAATCAGTATTCGGACTGAAGATCGCAAAAACAACAACAAATGGTTCTGAGCACTATGGGACTTAACTTCTGAGGTCATCAGTCCCCTAGAACTTACAACTACTTAAACCTAACTAACCTAAGGACACCAGACACATCCATGCCCGAAGCACGTTTCGAACCTGCGACCTTAGCCGTCGCGCGGTTCCAGACTGTAGCGCCTAGAACCGCTCGGCCACCCCGGCCGGCAAAAACAACAACAACATTAAAAATAAAAATATTCCATCATAATGAAGCAGAGGCTACGTTCTGTAGACAAGCTCTCTCTATATGACTTCCCAATTTTCTTTTGCAGGAGACTTCTTGTGAAACATACCATACGTTGGAAAAGCTTATTACGTTAATACTGATATTCTACGTTTGACATTGTTCGTGAGGAAAAGTTGATTTCACTCTCAAACCTGGAAGGTAATATGAAAGGTTGGAATCTAAAGATCGATAAAAACACCTGCTTCTGGCAGAAGTTAGATCTACTGTAATAACGCAAGTGAAACCGAAAACACATTTGTAGCATTGCACATCAGATTGGTTGAGTCACAGAAGAACTTTTTCATAGAGGGAAGACGTGAAGAGAGAGCCGACACAGAAGAAACAAACGTAAGTTGAGCAAGTGGAAATAAGGACGAGAATATGACACTGAAGTATCAAATATCTGTGAAAAACGTTTCACGTATTTTACCTTTGACTTAAATGATCTATAGTGGGTGCGAAATACGAAACAGCTTTAAATGCATTTACAGGTAACTGGGTACTGCTTAACATTACTATCAGTTTTTTTGTGGATAATTTCTCTCAAAAATTATGGACAAATTCCCTAAAAAAATCATACTGCATACTGGCCAATTGGGACTCACTTCAGTGCAATGTAAATTCCGGGTTAACGTACGCTATAAGACGTGGGTCATCGGAAACTATAAACCGTTAAAGTTAAATAATCATTAGACTACAGATAAAATTGCAATTTTGCCACATCTTACTGCGTTTCTGGACCCACCGTATCTTGATTGTAGGAGGTAATATAATGGAAATAATTTATTTATGTTATTTTTGAAGTGTTTAGTGTAGGAGGTTTCGTCGCCTCTCGCACATCTCAACAGAGAGATAGAATGAAACATAAAAGAAATCGCGCTAGATGCAACCGGAAGACTACATTCTGAGGAAATTACCTTTGAATACACGAAATATCTGAAAGGGTAGCTGCCTCAGGCATCACTTGTATCGCTATGGACACGCCGCCTACAAACTTCTTGCGGCCATATATCATAAATGCCAATAACCTGATAGCATGAACACGTGCAGGTAATAAATCACGCCATGTACTTGGGGAGACTTCCTTTGACCTCGTCACCTGTAAGATCGTAGTCCTTAACGTTACAAGAGCTATGCGGCGTCCTTAAGAATGGGAAATAAGTATCTGCGATGCAACTCTGCCTGAAAGTTCACTATTCATGTTTCCGTAAAAACCAATCTCAAAGAAAAATTGTACTTTCACATCGGCCGCACTCGTAAGCTACCATTTGTTATCCCTTTTTTATTTTGTTAAGTGGTATCTACCAAATCTAGCAACAACGCAAACGCTCCGAATGAACTCTTGACCTACGACAAGAGTTCATTTAAGCAGGTACTTCACGTCGTGCAATATTCAGTATGAAGGCTTGGGCGTAAATGTAATATTTGAAATGATAGTTAGACAAAATGTAGTTGGGGGGGGGGGGGGGAGGGTAGGACGTCAAACGGGTCGACTTGGAGTACGAGAAGCACCATAGGACATAGTGTGGAAGTTCAAAAACATAACAAAATAAATTTTTTCGTGGGAAATTTCATCATTTTCTCACTTACTATTGGCTGCATTTGTTGTTACAGGTACACTTATCTTGGGTAAGACAGATTCTTCGATGAATTTTGCACAGCATACAAACCATACTTACAGCTTTATTAAACTCTAGCATTATTTAATTTATGAGAAAATGAATGAGCTGTTACATGTTAAACCTCATGTTTAGAAAATAATTTTGTAATTAATTACCTCAATTTTTACCAAAGTTTTTAAAAGATTTGGAAAATTCTAGAGTTTCATACAGCTGTAAGTATGGTTTGTATGCTGTGCAAATTTCTTATAAGAATCTCTCTTATTTATGAAGTAAAGTGCACCTATAGCAACAAATGCAGCTTATAGTAACTGAAAGAATAATGAAATTGCATATGTAAAAAAAGTTATTTTGTTACGTTTTTGAACTTCCACTGCTATGAGTGTGAATCCTGAAATTAAAATGTCCTGTGGTGCTTCTACTGCTCCACGTCGGCCTGTTTGACGTACTACCCCCGCACTGAAGATGAAGAAATAGCTAAGATCAAGCTGCTACAGAGTAATAACACAAAGCTAGCGTATTACCTTACAGACTACTGCATAGTATTTATAAAACAAAGCATAGGGCTATAGACAGGGAGAAACCTAAATTCAAGAGAGCAATGCTCGAAGCCTTCACTAACAACTGTGTCAGAATACAGTCGAATGATCTTTCACAAAAGCCAAAGACATGCTGCAGTATGTAAAGACTGTTAGTGGTACCAAAGCTGCTGTCCATTCTCTCTCTCGTAGGAGACATTAAATGAAACTAAGAGTATAAATCAAAAACAGAAATGCTTAAGCTCGGTTTCAAAAGTTCCTTTAGACAGGAAAACCAAGGTATATTGCCCCAATTTAACTCTCTTACCACTGGAAATGTGAGCGAGATAAAATTAAACAAAGCCCTAAAGATCGAGTGCATCAATTTCAGTGTTCTGCACCGAATTTGCGGCTGAGTTAGCCCCTCAATTAAGTATCGTCTATCGCAGATCCTTCTAACAGAAGTCGTGCCCAGCAGCTTTATTTTTCATTAAAAAAAAGAAGAATACGGACAGGTCGCATCCATCTACAAGAAGGGTAGCAGAAGTCATCCACAGACCTACCGTCCAATATCCTTGACATCCATTTATCCATTTGTCGTAGAATCTTAGAACATATCCTGAGTTCTAACACAATGAGGCGTCTCGAACAGAATGCCTTCTCCCAAGCCATCGAGCATGGATTTCGAAAACATCGATAACGTGAAACCCACCTCCAAGTTTCATCACATGACATACTGAAAGATGTGGATGAAGACAATCACGTAAATGCAGTATTTCTCGATTTCTGGGAAGCAGTTGACTCAATACCACACCTACACTTATTATCAAAGTAGTATCATATGAGGTACTAAGCGAAATTTGTGACTAGATCGATAAATTCTTGGTATGGAGGTCGCAGTTAATTATCAAGAATGGAGAGTCATCAACAGATGTCGAGGTAACTTCGGGTGTGCCGATGAGGAGTGTGTTGAGTCCGTCATGTCATATGTTTATGACTTTGCGGACAGTGTTAACAACAACCTTAGATTTCTCGCAGATGATGATGTTATCTATAATAAAATACTCTCAGAAAGAAGGGTAAAAATCAGATCTTGATAAGAATTCGAAGTGATTCACAGATAGGCAAATTGCTCTACAAGTTCAGACGCGTAAAACTGTGCACCCCACGAAAAGAAAGAAACGTAGTATCTTACAACTACAATATCTACGAGTCACAGTTGAAATTGGTAAACTCATACAAATGCCAGGGTGCAACATTTTGTAGGAACATGAAATGGAACGTTCACATAGACCCAGTCGTGGGCAGGGCAGATAGCAGAACTCGATTTATTGGGAGAAAACCTGGAAAATGCAATCAAACTGAAAAGTAAACTGCAACCCGACTTACAATATAACTCACGTATGTGGAACTCGTACCACATATGGCTTGGGATAATGAATGCACACGGAGAGGGGTAGCAAGTATGGTCGTAAAGATTTAATTGACCTGCGGGAGAAGGCATCAGAGATGTTGAAAAAAAACTTAAGTGCACACACTGGCATATACACGTAAGCTGTTCCGAAACAAACTGCTTAAAAAGTTACAAGAACCGGATTTAAATGATGACTCTAGGAATACACTGCAACCCCTACCTACTGCTTCCGTAGGGATCATGGGGACAAGAATAGATTAATTAAAATAAGCACATAAACATTTAAACAGTCAGTCTTCCTGCGCTTCAAAGGTGAATGGAACAGGGAGAAACCCCTTTAAGTGATACAATGGGACATACCCTGTGCCACGCACTTCCCAGTGGTTTGCAGAGTATAGATGTAGATGTAGATATGGTTCAAATGGCTCTGAGCACTATGCGACTTAACTTCTGAGGCCATCAGTCGCCTAGAACTTAGAACTAATTAAACCTAACTAACCTAAGGACATCACACACATCCATGCCCGAGGCAGGATTCGAACCTGCGGCCGTAGCGGTCGCTCGGCTCCAGACTGTAGCGCCCAGAACCGCACGGCCACTCCAGCCGGCTAGATGTAGATAGATGTAGATGTTGAATTTGTTATTAGTACGAAAGGGAGGAAGAAGAAACAAAGTAGCGTGGAAGAGAAACGCAGAGGAGTTATTCTAAGATACTCAAAGATTTTTCGTTGTTCTCGGAGACCCTTTAACTCAAAAACGTTCGTTCATTTATTGATAAATATTGCAGCAAGAAAATAAAATTAATATCATTTAGATTCACGATTAACAAGCAACAATGGAATTAATGATTCGTAGATGATAAGAAAATGAATGTTCATTGTGAAGAACGAAGAGAGAAACTGACAGGTTTAACTGACTGGTGGAACGACTTTCTATTATCACGACACTTACGCTGGACGTTATTCTGCGTTCCTCCTGCCGGTTGCTCAGGCGGGAGGAAGTGACCCTCACGCGTCTTCGGGTGGGCACTGTCCTCTCCCACATAACTTTCTATTACGGTGGGAGGATACCCCGTTTTGTGATGCTTGTGGTGTGTACATCTCTGTCCAGCACATTTTCAGAGACTGCGTTTTATGCCGTGATGCAAGGGCAGAAGCACAACTTTCTGGGGACCTGCCCTGTATTTAAGCTAATGATGAGACGTGTGTGTGTAAGATTTTAAGGTTTTGTGATGTGTCTGGACTCTGGCCTAAACTTTTAGCCTGGAGGTTTTAGTGTATTGCGAAGTGGCTAGTTCATCCCTTTTTTCCTTGCGGTCAGCCAGCCACTTCCATTTGCTACATTGTTTTAGCTCCCTCTACCACTTTCTTCTTGTGTTGTCCATGTTTTACTGCTGACGGTATGCTTCGTACCACGTTTCGATGTGGGTAGGCACATATTTTTCCAACCTTGTTACCTGTGTTTTACATTTTGTTTTATCTTACTGTTCTGAGTATTTTCTTGACACTCGTCTCAATCTGTTACTGAGCGGGCGCTGAAGACCTTGCCGTCGTGCGCCCATACAACTCTCCATCATCATCATCATCTGCGTGTATTCGCTAAAAGCAGACTAAATGAAAGCGTGCGCTTGCCTGAAATAATATCACTCGATACAGTATTTTTTGATACGAAATATCGTACGAGCATTTCCAAAGCGAAAATTTTCTATTCTGCTGTGGAGCGTTCTCTATTTTGAATTTTTCTGACAGCTTAAAACTGTGTGATGGAATGGGACTCGAACCCAGAACCTTGCCATTCGCGAGGATTGCTTTTTGTTCATGATACCAACTCACACCCTTGTTTTCGTCAGTACTAGTATCCAGATTTACAAGCTTCACAGAAATTCTCCTGCATTCATTTCTAAATTAGAATTCCTTCCATTCAGAAAGTTTTGTCACTTGTTTAGATTAGAACGGACCCCAGATTGGCCATTGGTGCTATTTACGCCGAACTGTACGCACTGTTCATCAGTAGTAACACTACGCCAAGTGGAGCAGAAGTTCGGAAGGTTTCAGGGATGGCGAATGAAATTGGCAATTCCCTTTAAATGGAATCATCCCTGCATTTGCCTGGAGCTATTTAGGGAAATTACGGAAATGCTAAATGTGGATAGTCGCAAGTGGATTTGAACGTCGTCCTTTCGAACGCGAATCCGGTGTGCTGAGCACTGCGCTATCTCGTTATGTTTCACTGAAGGAAGACAAGAGAGCTTGAAAACCAGAAAAACTTATTGTTGAACAATTTCAGCACGGTGGTGGCTCACGAGGATACTGGAAGATATTCACGGAAAAGTGAAGGAAATACCGACGTACCTTAGCTGAACCTCATCGATTAAGCACAAGAACGTTCAATCTCTCTCTCTCTCCCTCTCTCTCTCTCACACACACATACACACACACACACACACATGAGTTATAACGCAGGTGAATGCGGCAGATCATGTCATCAGGCACTACAAAACTACAAGGTGATATACGAGAAAAGAACTGGGAAAATGAAAACAGCAGAGAAAGAAATGAAACACTAAGGTATTCCTAAATGATAATTTGAATCTGTATTCGTCCTGATGAGGAGACATTGGGCTACCAAAGACATAAAGCGAAACATGGAATTCAATAAAGAGGTGAGTGATTTGGACCAGGGAGAAGGCTGAAAACAACATGGTTAATTTTTTAAAAATCCAAATCGCCGTGCATACGGTAGGAAATGGATCTGTAGTAGAGGTCGATTGAATATGAATTCGCAAAATACTTGCAGAGGTTCGTAGCTTCAAGTATCGAAAACAATGTGGACTTCAATAAAAAAGAGATTTTTCTATTGTTATTTCAGAATACCTGATACCACTGTTAGCCTTCCTCTATCTTGCTGATTCTAGGCGTGCTGCTTCGGGACATTAGGTGCGAAACTCTATATTATTGAGGAAAATTTGGAGGAAATAGCGTATGAACAGTTAAAGAGTGAAAATGTTCGATTCCGTTGCAGAGTGTTCTGTGTTTTGTGTCGTAGTGGACACATATGATATCTTATCAATGAGAGTGCTTGATGCTCACAATATGACTTCTCTTTACAACGCTATTTCTACCTTTCGGCACCATTTTCTGTACCTAGTACAGGTGGCAAGGCATGTGGTTCGTGAATGGGCGAGTCGCCTGAAACGGGCAACCTTTGCATGATACTGTGACGGACCAAATAAAAAACATATCAAATTTTCCTCTACATTTAATAGTGTCACACCCTGAGAACATTAAAATTCATATTATGCTGATGCTCTTGCATCCGTACCACATACTGTTCCTGCTGCATACCTTTATCGAAAAAAGAATGTCATTCTGAGAACACAATAAGCTGATGCGTAAATACTTCTTTATTACGACAATTAATTTCAATAGTAGTATTCATAAGGATGACAGAGAGACTGCGATGGTATTTGCTTTTACTCCACCTCGTGACATTCAGATTATGATCGTGAAACATCAGAAAAATACGGAACATCTGCTATTACGGAGATGTTTGGAAAATAGCCGATCCTAGAATACCTATGTATTTTTGAAAGTACATGTACAGTTAGATATCCGTTCATTATATTTTTGATTTTTCGTGACTATAGCCTGGTTGTCACGATGCTACTCACGTAAGTAAATGATGTCGCAATGTTTTTTCCCGCCCAGCTGATATAAATCGAAACTTGTTCTGTTAATGAGATGTCATTGCACCTTATTGCATGATGTTATTCCTCAAATATCTCTCTTTGTTAAAACCAGATGTTTAGGATAGCATTATGTTCTCCTTTTCAGGTAAAATATGAAACTTTTGCACTCCTTATAAGGAGACGGTGAGTTAAGTTTTCGGAAACAATTAGCAGAGATAGAAATATTTCTATAGAAGTGTGTTATTGAATCCAGGACTGACTAACGAACCATTCATGAGACAAATGTATGATACCACAAAGAATGGCACCTTCAGCTGTTGTGTTCGACTACATTAGCCATAGCGGTTAATGAAGAACGCAGTAAAGGACATGAAGAAATTGATGCTATCGTCTAAGAAGGTGAATAATCTTTTATTAAGAAACGGAACTGCTGTAGTGTCGGACGAGGAGTACATTTACAATGCAGATGTAAAATGTGCTTCAGTTAAGTGTTTTAAGATGAGGTATATTTACAATGCAGATGACAGAATTATTACAGCTAACAGTCTGAATATTGTACAAGTTTTAGCTGTAGTTATCACAGCACAGCGCACCTATAGCCCGTCTACTTCACGGTACCACTTAAAGCTATGCCACTGCAAACATTCCTCTGCTTTGTTCGGCGACACCTTCCGCAGAATATATACATGTGGCGTCTGTTCTTTGGGACATGTCTGAAAGAACAGACACCACTGCGATACTGCAGCAGCTAGGAATAGTGGCACAAAGGAATCAAAGACATTAGCCGTCAGATGGCATTGATTTATATCAATGTGGCAAGCTCAAAATTTGCGCCATTCTGGAATTCAAACCTGGGTCTCCTGCTTACAAGGAAGATGTGCTAACAGGTGGGCTATTGAGACACAGTGGTCACCACAACTGCAGGGCTACCCTAGCACGCTTCCCGTCAGACCAAAATTCTCTACTTATACAGGCACTAGCGTTATTGCTCACGACATCTCGTCGATTCCCCATAACAGATCGAGCTTGGTGTGCATCTAAACTTAAATGACCATTGTGTGTGTGTGTGTGTGTGTGTGTGTGTGTGAGTGAGTGAGTGTGTGTGTGTGCTGTCGGATCTTTCAGACATTTCCAAAGTAACAGATATAATTTTGATACTGCAGCATCCATGAATCAAGACGCAAAGGAATTTAAGACATTAGTTGCCAGTGGACACTAAATTCTTTAAAAGGGCCAAGTTCAAAACGTCTGCCAGACCAGGACTTCAACCCAGCTCTCCTGCTTCCTAGGTAGATGTGCAGAACACTATGCCATCTGAACACAGTGGTCATGGCCAGATCCACGAGTAGCCGGAAACTGGTGTACCAATCAGAAAACAAGGAAAGAAATGATGATGACGCGAGGCATGGAGGACTGCCTGCAGAAGGGACTGAAACCCACGCCAGAGTCGAGCAACTGGGCTGACTGAACGGTGGATCCAACACAACAAGAGAAAGTCACCAGCAGTCAAGAACTGCCCATGAAGAGGAATCGCACCGTCTCCATAGGCCACCAAATTGCTCGAGCTTGAGGATTAGTCAGGTGCACCCAATCGGACATAAGTGGCCTGATCGATCAAAGAGATGGTGGACCCAGTGTCCTTCTGAAAGCGGACGTCCTGATGACAGATGCAGGGCATGAAAAAGAATTTCTGTGTCAAGGGGATGTCCTGCGGCACCACTGTCTGCAGCACAGAGTCCTGGTGTGGTCGCAGGACAGGGTGGTGCAGGTTGTGCAACTGCAACATACTAAATGCAGGTGCCCCTCCTTGCCACAGCGTACATAGGACCCCCCGAAATCTGGACAGTCTGCTCGAGAGTGAGAGGAAAACACTGCGGGCGCTAGGAGAGTAGCCCCTGTAGCCGTGCCCCTGTAGCCGTCGTCGAGGGGTGACTGGAGAATCAGAAGTCGTAGAGACATCGGACAAAGACAGACGACGATGTTGCTACAATCTAACAGTCATCCTACATTTACGACGTTGGGGTGGTGCCCTTGGCGCCGTGTGAACTTCTGCCACATGGGTCATTCGCTAGCTGCCGATGCAATGTCGAACGAATGGGTGATGCGAAGATGTGTGCTCCCTGCTGTCGTTGGATAAGCAGCTGCCAGCAGCAAGTCGTATACTCTTAGCCCACTTATTTGGCTCAAATGGCTCTGAGCACCATGGGACTTAACATCTACGGTCATCAGTCACCACTTATTTGTTACATAGTTTAATTCTTAATTTCTTTGCGTGCTTTTGGTACTTGCATTGTTTAATTCATAAATTTCGGGCGTATTATAGTATTTCAGAGTTGTAGCATCGCGTTTTAGTACCTGAATAGTGTAAAATCGCGTAGTCTCCTTCCGCCGCCGAGCAGTGTGTCAGCAGTGCGCAAGTAGCAGCATTACTGCATTTACTAGGCAATCTTGTATTTTAATAACCGTTTAAATTTTGTGTCGAATTGTTTGTGATCTCTGCAAATTAGTTCAGACGTTCTTTGCACAACAGTTTTTAGCATGGATAGGGACTGCAACTGCTGTGTTCGGATGCAGGCTGAGTTGGCATCCCTTCGCTCCCAGCTTCAGGCAGTGTTGGCTTCAGTCACACAGCATGAGGCTGCTGCCAAGGGGCATCACTGTGGGGGTCCAGATGGGGGTTTGTCGGGGACGGCCAGCTCGTCCCACGCATCCCCTGATCGGACTACGACTGTGGCTACCCGGGATACTGCCCACATTGAGGCTGATCCCTCACCTGTGGTAGAGTGGGAGGTCGTCTCGAGGTGTGGCGAGGGCGAAAGACATTCCGGAGGGCTGAACGGAAGGCCTCTCCAGTTTGTCTGACGAACCGGTTTCAGGCTCTGTCTCAGCCTGATACTGATCTTCGGCCTGACATGGCTGCTTGTCCTGTTCCAGAGGTTGCCCCTCAGTTTGTAAGATCCGGGCGGTCACAGAGGGTGGGCTTACCGGTAGTTGGGAGCTCCAACGTCAGGCGCCTCATAGGGATATGGCAGCAAGAGAGGGGAAGAAAACCAATGTGTACTCCGTGTGCGTACCAGGAGGAGTCATTCCAGATGTGGAAAGGGTCCTTCCGGATGCCATGAAGGGTACAGGGTGCACCCATCTGCAGGTGGTCGCTCATATCGTCACCAATGATGTGTGTCGCTATGGATCGGAGGAAATCCTCTCTGGCTTCCGGCGGCTATCTGATTTGGTGAAGACTGCCAGTCTCGGTAGCGGGATGAAAGCAGAGCTCACCATCTGCAGCATCGTCGACAGGACTGACTGCGGACCTTTGGTACACAGCCGAGTGGAGGGTCTGAATCAGAGGCTGAGACGGTTCTGCGACCATGTGGGATCCAGATTCCTCGACTTGCGCCATAGGGTGGTGGGGTTTCGGGCTCCGCTGGATACGTCAGGAGTCCACTACACGCAACAAGCGGCTACACGGGTAGCAGGGGTTGTGTGGCGTGGACTGGGAGGTTTTTTAGGTTAGATGGCACCGGGCAAGTACAGAAAGGGCAACAGCCTCAAAGGGTGCGGGGAAAAGTCAGGACATGCGGGGACCAAGCAGCCATCGGTACTGTAATTGTAAACTGTTGAAGCTGCATTGGTAAAGTACCGGAACTTCAAGCGCTGATAGAAAGCACCGAAGCTGAAATCGTTATAGGTACAGAAAGCTGGCTGAAGCCAGAGATAAATTCTGCCGAAATTTTTACAAAAGCACAGACTATGTTTAGAAAGGATAGAGTGCATGCAACCGGTGGTGGCGTGTTTGTTGCTGTTAGTAACAGTTTATGCTGTAGTGAAGTAGAAGTGGATAGTTCCTGTGAATTATTATGGGTGGAGGTTACACTCAACAACCGAGCTAGGTTAATAGTTGGCTCCTTTTACCGACCTCCTGACTCAGCAGCATTAGTGGCAGAACAACTGAGAGGAAATTTGGAATGCATTTCACATAAATTTTCTAGCATGTTATAGTTTTAGGTGGAGATTTCAATTTACCAGATATAGACTGGGACACTCAGATGTTTAGGACAGGTGGTAGGGACAGAGTATCGAGTGACATTATACTGAGTGCACTATCCGAAAATTACCTCGAGCAATTAAACAGAGAACCGACTCGTGGAGATAACACCTTGGACCTACTTATAACAAACAGACCCGAACTTTTCGACTCTGTAAGTGCAGAACAGGGAATCAGTGATCATAAGGCCGTTGCAGCATCCCTGAATATGGAAGTTAATAGGAATATAAAAAAAGGGAGGAAGGTTTATCTGTTTAGCAAGAGTAATAGAAGGCAGATTTCAGACTACCTAACAGATCAAAACGAAAATTTCTGTTCCGACAGTGACAATGTTGAGTGTTTATGGAAAAGTTCAAGGCAATCGTAAAATGCGTTTTAGACAGGTACATGCCGAGTAAAACTGTGAGGGACAAGAAAAACCCACCGTGGTTTAACAACAAAGAGGAAACTACTGCGAAAGCAAAGAGAGCTTCACTCCATGTTTAAACGCATCCAAAACCTCCCAGACAAACAGAAGCTAAACGATGTCAAAGTTAGCGTAAGGAGGGCTATGCGTGAAGCGTTCAGTGAATTCGAAAGTAAAATTCTATGTACCGACTTGACAGAAAATCCTAGGAAGTTCTGGTCTTACGTTAAATCAGTAAATGGCTCGAATCAGCATATCCAGACACTCCGGGATGATGATGGCATTGAAACAGAGGATGACAGGCGTAAAGCTGAAATACTAAACACCTTTTTCCAAAGCTGTTTCACAGAGGAAGACCGCACTGCAGTTCCTTCTCTAAATCCTCGCACAAACGAAAAAATGGCTGACATCGAAATAAGTGTCCAAGGAATAGAAAAGCAACTGGAATCACTCAACAGAGGAAAGTCCACTGGACCTGACGGGATACCAATTCCATTCTACACTGAGTACGCGAAAGAACTTGCCCCCCTTCTAACAGCCGTGTTCCGCAAGTCTCTAGGGGAACGGAAGTTTCCAAATGATTATAAAAAAGCGCAGGTAGTCCCAGTCTTCAAGATGGGTCGTCGAGCAGACGCGCATAACTATAGACCTATATCTCTGACGCCGATCTGTTGTAGAATTTTAGAACATGTTTTTTGCTCGCGTATCATGTCGTTTTTGGAAACCCAGAATCTGCTCTGTAGGAATCAACATGGATTCGGGAAACAGATATGGTGTGAGACCCAACTCTCTTTATTTGTTCATGAGAGCCAGAAAATATTAGATACAGGCTCCCAGGTAGATGCTATTTTCCTCGACTTCCGAAAGGCGTTCGATACAATTCCGCACTGTCGCCTGATAAACAAAGTAAGAGCCTACGGAATATCAGACCAGCTGTGTGGCTGGATTGAAGAGTTTTTAGCAAACAGAACACAGCATGTTGTTATCAACGGAGAGACGCCTACAGACGTTAAAGTAACCTCTGGCGAGCCACAGGGGAGTGTTATGGGACCATTGCTTTTCACAATATATATAAATGACCTAGTAGATAGTGTCGGAAGTTCCATGCGGCTTTTCGCGGATGATGCTGTAGTATACAGAGAAGTTGCAGCATTAGAAAATTGTTGCGAAATGCAGGAAGATCTGCAGCGGATAGGCACTTGGTGCAGAGAGTGGCAACTGACCCTTAACATAGACAAATGTAATGTATTGCGAATACATAGAAAGAAGGATCCTTTATTGTATGATTATATGATAGCGGAACAAACACTGGTAGCAGTTACTTCTGTAAAATATCTGGCAGTATGCGTACGGAACGATTTGAAGTGGAATGATCATATAAAATTAATTGTTGGTAAGGCGGGTACCAGGTTGAGATTCATTGGGAGAGTCCTTAGAAAATGTAGTCCATCAACAAAGGAGGTGGCTTACAAAACACTCGTTCGACCTATACTCGAGTACTGCTCATCAGTGTGGGATTCGTACCAGATCGGGTTGACGGAGGAGATAGAGAAGATCCAAAGAAGAACGGCGCGTTTCGTCACAGGGTTATTTGGTAACCGCGATAGCGTTACGGAGATGTTTAGCAAACTCAAGTGACAGACTCTGCATGAGAGGCGATCTGCATCGCGGTGTAGCTTGCTCGCCAGGTTTCGAGAGGGTGCGTTTCTGAATGAGGTATCGAATATATTGCTTCCCCCTACTTATACCTCCCGAGGAGATCACGAATGTAAAATTAGAGAGATTCGAGCGCGCATAGAGGCTTTCAGACAGTCGTTCTTCCCGCGAACCATACGCGACTTGAACAGAAAAGGGAGGTAATGACAGTGGCACGTAAAGTGCCCTCCGCCACACACCGTTGGGTGGCTTGCGGAGTATAAATGTAGATGTAGATGTAGATGTTCTCTAACAACAGGTTATTCAGTTTCGACGCCGCTGTGCGAATCTCTGCATCAGGTGCCAGTTGAACCATCACATCACGAGTCTACGAGTCGGTGTGGGAAGCCTTACAGCCTTTATTGGGGCAACTAAAATCACATTTAAGGCTGAGTCCTTGCTGGTCAGTGACCCACGAGCGGTATGGCTGTCTCGACTGTCTATGACAGTGATGAAATTCTAGCCTGGAGGCAATAACACGGCACCGCTAGGAATAATAATTAGCAGAATGCGTATCTGCTGAAGGGAGAGGATGACAGGATCAGACAGAGTCTTCAATTATAGTAGAAAAAATGTGTCCAGCGACATCCATTGCAGAAAGAGCAACCGCTGCACTGAGTCGTCAGTGACTGACACGCGATGAAATATTACCTCAGTCAACGCAAATATATGTCCCAGTCGTCCCTAGCTTCATTGAAAAGAAGATGGAATATAGTGTTGACTGCAGTGAGGCGGCAGTCCCTGGGCACAGTGACCTGCACACGAAATTTGTCCGTCAAGAGCTAAAGCGACTTTTGTAAATAGTCTCTCTGTATCTGCTGCTGGTGCATCAGCTGCTACTGTTGCTCGAGAAGGATAAAAAATTTAGCTTCTCTTTTCCCTGTTTCCAGTTTGTATGTACACTAGTAGCCGCATACCACTCCACACGTCAGAAAACAGGAGAGAATCGTTGACGACACAAGGCGGGAAGACCACCTATGGATGGGAGTTAAACCCAAGCTGGAAGCGAGCAACAGGGCTGATCGAACTGCGGACCGAACACAATAAGAGCAACTCAAAAGCAACATGCAACATCGTAGTGCAACCAACTTTCGACACCCAGCTGTCAACACATGAAGTACGAACCACAATCCAAGTCGAGACCAGAGAGAAAACCAATACCAATGCGAAGTCGTCGATTAGTAGTCAGTAGAACAGTGGAGGTGCTGCGGTATTTATGCCAGCTGTGAGGGACACTATTGGCCAGTGTACGCACATAGCGAGATGGTGGCGCACTTTGTAGGTGAGTGCAGCGTTGTGGTGACACTGCTCTCTATCGTCCATCGAGGTCCATTTGCTACAGCAGGTATTCAACTTCTGAAAAGTCTGATACCAGATCCCTACGCCCCGAAACCGGTGAATGGAGTCAGAAATGCCTTGGATGGTGCCACTGGAATGAGAGTATGGGCGACGGTTCAGTCTTGTCGTGTGCAGGCTGTGGGGAGGAAGTCCAGTCAGAGTGTTTATTGGAACAGTTCTGGAGCTGAGTGTGCCAGGGGTAATCACTGATCCACAGCGAGCCCAAGGGGGGGGGGGGGGGGGGGCTGGAGCAACAACAGAATATCCGCAGTAGCTATCTGGAGTTCTGGCTGTTGTGTCACATTGGGACAAGAAGGTGGTGGAAGAGAACGCTGCACAGGGGATGCTTGTTTCCAAGGCCAAAGCTCGTTGTGGTGATGGCATTCAAGGCCCTTTTGCGTTTGGACCGACATATCATTGCCTGTTGATAAACAGTACCGTTGCTAGCGTCCAGGCCTCACCACTCTCGTAGAAGCGTGGCCATTCCACCATGCCATAGTGTAACACTGGGAGAGGACTGAGTGTGCTTCTAATAGCAGTGGTTCCAGCAGATGAAGCAAGGTATGTGGAGATGCTCCATGGGGCTATGATGGTTAATCGGTGTGGTGGGACTAGTGCACAGAGACAAAGTACAGGCCACAGTTGTGGGGGAGTATTCTTCATCTGTTGCTGATAAGTCCAGTTCAGACGTTCTGTTTCACCATTGAAGGAAGGGTGGAATGGAGGTCTACAAATGTTTTTGATGCCATTAGCGCACATAAGTCCTTGAAGGCTGAGTCCATGAATTATGGATCATTGTCAGAGACCAAACTGTGAGGCAACACTTCGAAGACCAAAACTTGGGGTAATGTGGTAAGGGTGCCCCCAGCCTTGGTGGATTCCATGCGTATGACATAGGGGTGCCTTGAATAAGCATCCACAATGAGCAGTCACACAGAAGCCAAGAGTGGGGTTGAAAAATCGAGATGGATGTTGAAACGTCCCCTTAGAAAAATTATACATGACTGTGCTTAAACTGACACACAATATTTTTTAGCGCAACGCAATCTCACTTTCAAAAAATCCCTACAAAAGAATGGCCCTGACTAACGTTAACCTATACCTTTCACAAATCACTTAGCTCACAAAATCTTCGTTACTCGAACTACTGCAATACGGCGAGCACCACTACTGCCAGCTAAATAAAAGATTCAAACTACTGAAGGCACTAACTACTGATAGGCACAGTAAGCAAATGAAAGATTTTGATAGAGAACAAACAATGTATTTACCTTAATAGTGTTGAAAAATCATAATATACATAGCAGTTCATAATATCCAGTATTACAAATTTCAAAACTCCGCCATCTCTCTCCCCACATCCAGCACTGCTGGCGGCTCACCTCCAACTGCGCAACGCTACGCGCCGTTCAAATCCAGCTGCCCAACACTACAATGGCAGACAACAATGCAAACTAGCCACAGACTGCACACAGCACAGCCAGTGATTTGCATACAGAGCGCTACGTAACGTTGCCAATAAGAAAACATAAACAGCCTACTTACATATCCCGCATGCTCCCCACAAAAAATTTTACAAATTGTTTTGGGCAATGGCCAATAATGATTTGTTAAAAATTTTCATAATCACAATAACAAAGGTATCAAATGCACACACTTATTGGTACAATGTTGGTCAAAAGCTAAAATTTTCTCACAGTCCATGAAGATAGTCCTCATCATTCATCATAATAGTAATTACAGTTTTTTTTCACAAAGTCTCATTAGTAAAAGAAATTGCACACAGAAGTAGTGGATTTCCATGCAGTCTTGAAGAAGTAGTGTTGTCCTTCCAACGGAAAGACAGTGCTGACTCTTGACATGCAGACAGGTAATGGGCCACAACAGAACAAACCCACAGCAGAGTCATTCGACGTTTTGAAGAATATTGGTAGGTAGGTCATCACAGAGTAGACCCACTGTAGTCCTGGTAGAGATTGTGGTATTGGTGGGCCACCAGAGGTGCAGACCCACTGCAGTCCTTGTAGAAATAATGATATTGGTGGGCCATCAAAAATGCAGACCCACTGTAGTCCATGTAGAGACGGCCAGCAGCCATCTGTTGCGACTGTGCAGATGCACATTCACCATCGTAGAGTCTTGCGTAGAATATAGCAAGTCCATGAACCACCACTTGTGCACTCACAAAGTTTTTTGGAATTGTCCTTAGAACCAGCAATGCTGTTAACAGGGTCGCCATATGAAACGTCCCCTTAGAAAAATTATACATGACTGTGCTTAAACTGACACACAATATTTTTTAGCGCAACGCAATCTCACTTTCAAAAAATCCCTACATAAGAATGGCCCTGACTAACATTAACCTATACCTTTCACAAATCACTTAGCTCACAAAATCTTCGTTACTCGAACTACTGCAATACGGCGAGCGCCACTACTGCCAGCTAAATAAAAGATTCAAACTACTGAAGGCACTAACTACTGTTGGCATAGTTAGCAAATGAAAGATTTTAATAGAGAACAAACAATGTATTTACCTTAATAGTCATCAAAAGTCATAATATATACAGCAGCTTATGACATCCATTTTTACAAATTTCAAAACTCCGCCATTTCTCTCCCCACATCCACCACTGCTGGCGGCTCACCTCCAACTGCCCAACGCTATGCGCTGTTCACATCCAGCTGCCCAACACTACAATGGCAGACAACAATGCAAACTAGCCACAGACTGCACACAGCACAGCCAGTGATTTTCATACAGAGCGCTACGTAACGTTGCCAATAAGAAAACATAAACAGCCTACTTACAATGTGAACCCAAGGGTGGCGAGGAGAGGCCTGGGGGCAAAGGACTGAGGAGCACTTCCTGGGGCCAGTCGCATGCTGCATAACTAAGGACCATATTTTCAATGTCCCTTTTCATTCTGGGCCAGTACACATGGTCTGCGTCTTCATGGGGGACATGCCCCAATAATCCCGGTCGAGAAAAGTGGTCTGCGTCTTCGTGGGGGACACGCCCCAATAATCCCGGTCGAGCAAACTCAGTACCTGGCAGTGCAATTCCGCCAGAATAACTACTCAATGTGCATCCATGTCAGTATCTGAGGATGCCATTTTCCACACACGAGAGTTGGTGAGGAATCTGTTTTCAGGGGCATATCACTGTTGTCAAGACATTTTGCTGTGGCAGCACATATGGTTGTAAAGGGAAAACTGTCAAACATTTGTTGACGTTTGGCATCATTGTGGAAGCAGAGCACCTCCTGTTGATCAAAAGCAGGGTATGACCAGCTGGTAGAGGGGACAATGCGCAACCATTAGAATTGTGGGCTGTAGGCTTCTACCGGATAGTATAATTATGGGCACTGAGAAACTATGCCATGTGCTGGAGACGTTGTGCTGTTCAATCTGGGAGGTTGGAACAGAGACAGGAGAGGGTGACTCAGCATTGAATCGTCAGTGAATTCAAACGCTATGAAATGTTGCTTCAACCAATGTAAATATGTTCCCAGTTGTCTGTTGCATCATCGAAAGGAGGAAACAATGGGGGACGGAATGTGGTGTTGACTGTAGGGGGAGACAGTGCCTGGGGTACAGTGACCTCCTGCACACGGTTTGTCTGCCAAGAGCTGAAGCGACTTTTGTAACAAGTCCATCTGTATCTCTTGCTGGTGCATGTTACTGCTGTTGCTAGAGAAGGCTACCCAATTTAGCTTCCCTTTTCCTCGTCGCCAGTTTGTATATAGACAAGCAGCTGCATACCAGTGCACAAGTCAGAAAACAGAAGAGAAACGTTGACTACACATGTCGGTAAGACCACCTATGGGCAGGACTCAAACCCATGCAGGAGTCGAGCAACAGAACTGACCAAACGGCAGACCCAACACAGCAAGGACAAGTCAGTAGGAAACTTTGCAAAAACGAAGTGCAACCAACTTTCGACACCAATCTGGCAACAGGTTAAGTAAGAGGCCCAATCCAAATCGAGACCAAAGAGGAAAACCAATACCAAAGTGCAGTTATTGCCGCGTAGTCGGTAGTACAGTGGAGATAGTGACGAACGCTATCAGACGATATATGCGACCGACTGAGTGGTCGAGCTACAAAGTTATTTGTGCTGGCCATGAGGGACACTATTGGCTGGTGTATTCATGTGGTGAGATGGTGGCGCATTCACAATGCGAGTGGAGTGCTGCAGCAATACTGGCGCCGATCTTCATTGAGATCCATTTGCTCCAGCGAGCATTCACCTTCCATACAGCCCAACGTGTGACAATTACTAGAGTCACCACAACTCCACAGAACAGTAGTGGAACAAAGAGATTTCTGGAACAGATAATTTCCAGAATGAGATTTTCTCTCTGCAGCGGAGTGTGCGCTGATATGAAACATCCTCGCAGATTAAAACTGTGTGCCTGATCGAGACTCCAACTCGGGACCAAGCTCGAGTCTCGGTCAGGCACACAGCTTTAATCTGCCAGGAAGTTTCAACAGATAATTTATTCGAAAAGTTGACTGCGTTTTCCATACACCCCATTAAATCACCCACCCCACTCTACCACCTGGAAATGGTGGGACATTCAAATTTTTTGGTGGGGAAGGTGTCAATTGGGCTACCTCCACTAACCTAACTCCCCCCACCCCTCCCCCACTCCTATGGTGTCGCTGATCTCCTTCCACCACCATTCCACACCTGGAAATGGCGGGAAATATTCAGTCTGTGCTTGCCAGAGAGGAAGGTAGGTTTAGTATACTTATTTTCTGCGTCCCCCCCCCCCCCCTCTCCACTTCCTACAGACCCCACCCCCAGAACTTTTCGAGTTTCAGCTGCTTGTTTGGAGGTAAACTCAGACAGAAATTTTTTTTATCATATAGCTACTGTGGTTATCATCACTCTTCTGATATTCTGAGTGGGCTTACTTTAGTTTTGGTGCAGGAATCAGGGATGCAAAGGCACTTATTTTTTATTTTCCGACTTTTAGAAGCTCAATTTTACAATGGAAACCCTCGCTGGTTACATATCATAAAGTTCATAATGTAGTTCGAAACAACCTTACAGATAACAGAAACACACACACAAATACACACATGTACATATCATCGGATGTCTAAAAGATTCTCCTACGATTCGAAGCACTGTCCTACAGACGAGAAAAATGGCTGGAATTTTAGGTGAATTTTCGATGTCCTACAACTGCTAAACTGCAGATACTCTAAAGCCACAATAGCAGATGGGGGACTGGACTTGTCTCTGAACAGTCGAACAAAGAAGAAATCGCATGACCCTCTGATGTCACTGAACTTTCGTTGGTCCCTTTTCCTACCCTTGTCTTGTTTGAACTGGTCTGTAGAAACTTCTATGTTTCCCCAAAGGCGTCATGGAACTCCCTGTGAATGAAGCATCCTGATCGGTTCATAATTTACCTGCCAAAATGCTGCTGTTGACATGGGAACACATTCCACCACTTTCTACAGATGGACCATGTACGAGAATTTCTAGGAGAACTGTTATGTTCAGATCGAAAAACATACAGCAGTCGTATTACACTGGCAATTCAAACACGCAAAAGTATTCTGGTGATCATAGCTATCGCCAAAGACGCTTAGTTTATAATATTGATCTGCTACTGTCGAGGAATGCTTGATGGAAGGCTTGAATTTTTCTGCGTCAAACCAATCTTCAGCCAGGCTATATCACTACAAGCGATTGTACCATCATCCAGTATTGTTACGTTGCTGTATGAAACACAATACGCATCCTGAACCATAAAAAATCATCATTTCTGCGTCCTGCAAACATCTACCGTCTGCCAGACACTGCTACATATACCGCGAACACACACAGATCCCAAAGACAGAAGCTCGTGTACCGTGTATTGCTGCAGAACTAGATATCCCCCACCAATGAATGCACTGCAACTGCAGGGTTGGTCGGTCATCGACTGTGGCCAACGATCATGAGGCAACTGCCCCCACACTACCTGGTCTGACCTCTGTGGACAGCGGCCACTCTGTAAGCTGGAGTACAAGGGCTGGGCCTGTACCTCCTGGCCGGCCGAGTGGTTCTAGGAGCTACAGTCTGGAACCGCGCGACCGCTACGGTCGCAGGTTCGAATCCTGCCTCGGGCATTGATGTGTGTGGTGTTCTTAGGTTAGTTAGGTCTAGGTAGTTCTAAGTTCTAGGGAACTGATGACCTCAGAAGTTAAGTCCCACAGTGCTCAGAGCCATTTGAACCATTTGTACCTCCAGAAAGAAGAAGTCCGCTAATGCTACTGTTTCCTGTCGGACCGCTGCCTTGGTTTTTGCGACGAGTTGCGACCATCTCCAGACTCCGGGATTACAAGCATATTTGTTTTCCGAGCCCCGTCGATGAGAAATGTTTCGTCAATCACGAATTAAGTTACTCTCCTTGTAATCAATATCGGTTGCCTTATACAATTTTACACGCCAGGAAACGGCATTATTTTTATACGAGTACTTTTATGCTGAAATCATCGAGTAGCGTATAAGAATTTCCACATAGTTTGCCGGAATACCATACCATTTCCAAGGCTGTTCTCAATATCAACCATGTAGCAGTATGCTACCAATCACTTGCACAACGTAATTACGAAGACAAAGAGTAGAAATTATATCTTTAGAGAGCCGAAACTTTAACGAGGTCATGATCTGGGATATGCTGCAAACTATTAAGCTACTATGAATATTCAGGAACTTACCCCATTTGTGTAGAATTTTACTTCAAAACTCGAAAATAGAGGAAACTACTAGTCTCACTAGAATTTTTTAATGTATAAGGATTTCAATGATATAACAGATTCCAGATCATCCTTGTACTTTACAAAGTCAACTAAAGTCATAATCCTATGTGTTTCTTGTGTGTAGAGAACAAGAAACTGTCTCTTCCACCGGTGTTTCACCATCTCAGAGCAAACAACATCAAAATCAGTGTTCTCATAACCAAATAAAGATGAGAAATATGTAGAATGGCACTAAGCCTCACAGTTGGACAAGAGGCTTATGGAACTCTCAGACCTGCTGGACTGTCGACACACAACGAGAGAGACAGACTTGTAATGTCTTGTCTCGCTAAAGTCTCCAGCCCCAACAAAGAAGTGTGAGATACCAGATCATATCGCCTCACAATCGAACAGCGGTTTCTGGAACTTTCATTTAATTTCGAAACTCACTGGTTCCTGAAAATACCATATCCTGCTCGCATTCTGGCCATATTGGATGCTCAGGAGCCAGAGAGAATTTCACCATGACCGCCAAGCAGTTGACCGGTCAGTTTACATGGGCTGGGGGGGGGGGGGGAGACCATCGTCCAGCCTAAACACTCACCGCATTGAAACTTCCCAAATTTCCACGTAAAAATCGGCGAGTACTCGCAACATACGTGATCACAAAGGTTGCCCAACCAATACTGAGTACTAGTTTGCCATTCAGCATCTCAGAGAATGACAGGTCATCTGCACCTTCTAATCGGCCTGACCAGTTCGAGGGGCTCAGTGGCGTCTTACGCCTTAAGTATGAGATGTCCACTTAATCGGACCACGCACCCACACATTAAGTAGAGCAGTCCTAGGGAACGGGATACATATTTATTAATGTAATTATAATTACATATTACGCGTGTAGTAGAAGATGGTGACATAATTTTCCACGCAAAATCTTTCATATCCCTTTATGCATTAAAAATGCAGTTTCCCATGTGAAACCTCTATCTCCCTTACGGCCGAACATAGTCCCATCCACACCGTTTTCTTTGCACAAGTCGGAACACTGACCACAGTAACTTTACACTGCAACACGTATATTCCAGACAAGCAGCGCAGTTGTCGTTCACATGTGTATAGCAGCCGCAAAAATTACGATATGTCGACACTCACACTGAGTAGATGTCTGGATTCTCCACAGATCTAGGAAATTATTTGACATTTACGTCTTCCAGCCAATCAGATTCGATTGTAGACTGCAGGTATTTTCAACAGCTCATCCGGAAAGTGCTGCATCCCGTCAAGACTTTCTGAAACAGGGGGTTGTAAGGTGCAGGCACCCGTCACTATGACATAATCAACAGCGAAGAATGGATTGGAAAGATACCACTGATATGGTTTGGTATACTCCAATAAATATCACATTCAAAAGTACAACAAAGAACGTGTGAGGATCTACTTAGGTGGACTGAGGAGAAGACGTTCGACGTATTCATGATGTTACAGCCATATTTCCTGACCTGTTTATACACTATAGCAGATATATCCGAACCCTTGCATTTGTATTTTTGTGCATATGTCTACAAAATGAGTTTATCACCTCTTACGGTCTGGTATACTTGTCAGTGAGTTGAAATCACAGTTCGACACATTAAATCTGTAGTCTCTTATAGCTAGAAATACAGATTTTTTTACAGGAATAGTAATCTAATCACTTCCCACTCACATCTGGTGATATATTGGAATACTATCCACAGTAACTTTACGTTCCAAGAAGGTAACGTTCCCGACAAGTAGCATGATTATCATTTGTAGGTGTATAGCATCCGAAAACTTGTGGTATGTCTACACTCACACCAGCTGGGTATCGTTTCACACAGCTGGCCAAGGCTTCCCAGTAACAAAACCCTCCCGCCACATCGTCGTCATCAGATATTTGTCGAGGAACAAAGGGAGTAATTACAATTAAAAGGCCCTCGCATCTCTTATTTACGTTGTCTAGGGGTAGATCTTTCGATTACCAATCAAAACCTCCTTAAATCCAGATTAAAATCATGCCACCCCTTAAATTTTAAATAAAAATCATGAGTAATAACGGCGCGAATTTTCTGGTATAAGAAGTCACCGTCATTCTGCCAAGGGCCTTGTAAAATAGGGTGCAGATGCGGACAGCGGTTCAAGAAACTCCTTTGCCCTTGGGGTGGGAAACTTTTTCTAAGGACAGAAGAATCAGCTATGATCAACTGTAAGAGGATACAGAAGGCAGTAGAAAACAATGCAACCACAGGACATGGGGTCTGTAATGGAAAAGTGTCTTGATGATCTCTCCGTTAGAAAAGATTCCAGAATGGTCCCCCTATCGGATTTCCAGGAAGGGACTGCAAAGTAGGAGGTGACCATGAGAAAAAGACTAAAAAAAAAAAAAACAAAGGGTAGTGTTCTAAGTTTAAGGGCGGGAAATGTCAGAAGTTTGAATTTGGTATGGAAACTAGAGGTTCTGAAAAGGGGCTCAATCTAAATACAGGATGGGTCAGTGAAATGTAATGAAAAGAATTCAAGGATTTCGATCAGATGAGTATATGGTAATACCAGCAGCATCATCAAATGGTATAACGGGAGTATAATTCGTTATGAATAGGAAAGTAGGACAGAGAGTGAGTTACTATGAATAGTTCAGTGATAAGGTTATTTTTAACAGAATCGACAGCAAACTCAAATGGTTCAAATGGCTCTGAGCACTATGGGACTCAACTGCTGTGGTCATCAGTCCCCTAGAACTTAGAACTACTTAAAACTAACTAACCTAAGGACATCACACACATCCATGCCCGAGGCAGGATTCGAACCTGCGACCGTAGCAGCAGCGCGGCTCCGAACTGGATCGCCTGGAACCGCACGGCCACCGGGCCCGGCCAGCAAACTCACATCGACAGCAATAGTTGAGCTTTATGCCAACGTCTCATGCCTAAGATGAACAGAGAAAGTATTTGAGAATACTGAACGGCTGGAATGTGCTGCTTAAAGTGGATGACCACCAAACGTGGATTAATAAATTTGTATATGTCGGATCACAAGTCCAGGTGTGCCAGAAATTTATCGGCAGCCACCCTATAGATTTTTACTACTATAAAGTGTCCGGACGTGTGACTACGATAAACGTTATGTTCTCCTTAGCTAAGGAGCATTGTACTCTCAGCTTGAAGACTGCAGTATACAACTACAGAATAGATCCTTTTTTTGACCCTGTGCAAGACTGTTTACGTGTTTTAAAGTGTAACAAACAGAATTTACAATGCGCTTTGCTGTACTCTCTACTTATCACAAACATGTAGCGTCAGCCAACAAATACCTTTGAGAACAGTTGCTGCATGGTTTCTAACAACATTCTGTTGTATATCTACTGAGATAACTGGAATACTAGCAAGCTGACTGTTGTCTTGGATGATCTCGTAGAAAAGAGAGCTATTTCCCTCTAAATCGACATGGATTTTCGTTAAAGGTTGGTAGTAAGTAGTTGGAGTAATCGGTTGAGCTTCGTTCTAACGAGGTATGATTTAAGGTAGATCGATGATACATTCTAGAGAGAGAGGGAGTTGTTGTGGCAGGTCATTTATCGCATATTTAACCAATTTTTCCGTTGTTCTCTCGGGCTGTATCAGTTGTATAGTATAACCCGCGTTCGACTAGTATACAATTGCGTGTGCTGTGTGTGACTTACAGCGCTATCTACCTGCAGTCGTTAACAGCAAACATCTCCATACCACAATCAGCAGAGAACTTGTAAGTAGGCTGTTTACGTTTTTATATTGGTAACGCCATGTAGCGCTCTGTATGAAAATCACTGGCTGTGCTGTGTGCAGTCTGTGGCTGGGTGGCGTTGCTGGAATTTGCTATTATAGTGTTGGGCAGTTGGCTGTTAACAGCGCGTAGCGTTGCGCAGTTGGAGGTGAGCCGCCAGCAGTGGTGGATGTGGGGAGAGAGATGGCGGAGTATTGAGAGCGGATGATCTGGACGAGTGTCCATCAGAGACAGTAAATTTGTAAGACTGGGTGTCATGAACTGCTATATATATATTATGACTTTTGAACACTATTAAGGTAAATACATTATTTGTTCTTTAACAAAATCTTTCATTTGCTAACTATGCCTATCAGTAGTTAGAATCTTTTATTTAGCTGGCAGTATTGGCGCTCGCTGTATTTCAGTAGTTCGAGTAATGAAGATTTTTGTGAGGTAAGTGATTAATGAAAGGTATAGGTTATTGTTAGTCGGGGCCATTCTTTTGTAGGGATTATTAAAAGTCAGACTGCATTGCGCTTAAAATATTGTGTGTCAATTTAGTGATGATCAGAATAAGTAAAGAGAGAAATGTCTGAGTACGTTCAGTTTTGCTCAGTTGCTTGAAAACCAAATAACTTAAGGGGTTTACCAGCACAATTATTCATAAATTTTTCTAAGGGGTCGTTTCATATGTCGACCCTTAGCCGAGGATACCTCAATGGAATCTTCTGGTTTTTTCTTGTAGTTTGTGTAATTTGTGTAGCTATTGTTTATTTCTAGAGCGTAATCGTAGAGAGAATTTCCTTTGTAGTTGAAGTTTTTCATTGTAGTACAGTAAACTAATTGTGGCATGCATGTAGATTTGCACCAAGTATTTCGCATGCGCTTGCAATTAACGAGATATTATTTTCAGTGCTATGCTAATGTGTTTTCTTCTTTTTGCTCTTCAAATTGTACTTTTCTTGTTATCGTGTGAAATACTTGATAATTATGGCGTGTGAAAAACGTAACACTACGCTCCAAAGTAAATTAAGAAATTACAGTGAAGACGAGAGTGGTGTGGTTAGCGCCACCGTGTAATGAATTAATAAATATTCGGAATAGTAATTTGGTAACTGTGCATAGGGTAATGGACCAGGCAATCAATAATGGTGTAGACAGTGAAACAATTAGTGAACAGGGAAGAATTGTCGATCGATCGGTCGGCAACAGCTCACCTCAGGAATCCTAAATAACAGGACAAAATTTTGCAATTACAGTAGATTCAGGTTTTGCGTCCTCACGTTTTTCTCAAATAAGTCAAGACACATTTTCTGCTTTTCAAAATGCGAATATTGTCGGTTCAAATGCACTGCCGAATATCACTGAGTAACATGTTTCAGACACCAGTGCATTGTTATTACAGTTAATGCAACAAATGGGACAAAGGCTAGAAAAGTTAGCCACAACGCTTGAACAAAATCAGAAACAAATTAAAGAAACACGTCAACAAACACGTGAAGATTTAACTACTGAGTTACATAACATCGAATCGAAATTTGAGAAAGACTCTAATGACGTAAAAACACAAATTTATGAACATTTTCAACCTATGTTTTCACTGCATGAAAATGCACAGAATCACGAAGCAGCCATAAAACAACTGCAAACTATTGTTCATGAAAATCACGACACCTTGCGGGTTAAAACTGACTCAGTTGCATCTACTGATTCGGTTACGCAACTTGCAAAAACTCAGGCAAACATAAAGGACACAGTAGATACTCTGAAAATTGGTTCAGAAAGACACATGGTGGAAATTAGTTCATTATCAGAGAAAGTAGTCGAACTTTCGGATTAGCTAAATAATTTATCTATGAAGGTAGATGATAATCTGAATGACGCAAGACCGGTAGTCTTTAATGACAGAGAAGAGTATGAACAAATGGGAAAATTCAAACAAAATCAGAATCAAATCAATACACAGTACAAAAGAGGAATCCGGGAAGTACAAGATCAGTTGACACTGGTAATACAAGAATTACATATTTCAGAGGACACTCGCACTCCAATACGGGAAGAGGCACATAGAAATACGGAACAGCCACAAAATAATAACACAAGGCACTTCGGACTTTATGAAAGAAATTGGCAAGGTACGCCGAATTTTTAGATGGAACCGCCGAAACGACGTAACAATGACCGACATGCGACTCGCCGACATGATGATTTTGACTATAAGCTGTTTATTACTACACGTAAATTCAAAACATTTACGAATTATGGCAACGACATTCATCCACAAGCGTGGCTTCGTCAATTCTCTCATTGTTTTCCTCCAAACTGGTCATTAGAGCACAGATTAGAATTTATGTGTGGCTATTTAGAGAATGAACCAGCTGTAAGAATGCGATCGGTCATTCACGATTGTCACAGTGAAGAAGAATTTTATCATGCCTTCATCTCAGCATATTGGTCTCGAGCTACACAAGACCGAGTAAAACACAGCATCATAATGATGAAACATTTCGAACAATCTGAATTTTCCAGTCTTGTGAAATATTCTGAAGACATGTTGCACAAGAATCAGTACCTGTCAAACCCATACAGCCCCTCAGAACTCATCCGCATTTGCTTAATCAAATTGCCTGAACATTTACGACATATTATTTTGGCAGGACGTTGCAAAGACGTCATTGAAGCTTTCCAGGGGCTGTTAAAAGAATTGGAAATTGACACTGTCAATCGCGCAACGCGAAAACAGGAACACAACATTAACAGGTCACAATTCCGCGATGACAGAAATAATAACTAGACACGACAAGGCTATACTTACAGCTTAAATCGTTACCAAAACAGACACCACCCATATGACAACCGTTGGCAGAGTAGTAATAATTACAGGGAAAGATCACCTCTCCGCGGTAATGACTATCACAGAGACAATCAGAGAAACAGGCAATATGGGAACTAAAATAATTATAATCAAAGGAGACAGAATAACTTCAGATGCAACGGTCCACCGCGCAGTTACGACTCATGGAGAAAATCTCCACCACGTGACCCACATGAAAAAAATTACAGAAACTACCGACATGAGGACAGACGATGTAATCATAATGACAGACCTGAATTTCATCAGAACTGGCGAGATTCAAATAGGGCAGGGCCCTCTCGACAAGGTGAATTTGTAGAAGTTAGATCTCCATATCCCAATAACGACGTGCGCCAAAAAGAGACAGACAACGACACCCACCGCAGGCAGCCACGCAGACGTTAAACCTGAGAAAAATTTTAGCATTCCTTGCTGACGTGTACAACATGATAACTGTGTTGAAGTTGAAACTCTGTGTACTAGGAAGAGTAAAGGTTTACACCATATTTCACATGTAAAACCGTTTATTGAAAGATAATCTGCTTTTTAACTTTGTCTTTGCCATAAAACTTTTCACTTCACGTTACTAGTATGCTTTGTCACACTTAGAAACTGTTAAAATGCAACACTGTTTTGAATTTAAGGATCCAGTATACAACCTAGGGAACATATTTAGACAGTAATTACGTATGCATTGGTATTGTGAACAGACGACACAGTGGTATTGTGTGTACATTCTTGCTTGTTCGTTGCACAATTACGTAACGACTATAAGGCTTACATACTTAGAACAAATACTGCTAATGAGATTTTAATGCAATATTTTGGTATACTTGAAGAGATATTCTTTATTTGAGGTACATTCTGTGAGATTAAAGATGACTTATCATTTGGTTTCTTTGACAGCTACACGATTATATCATGACACTACTAATATGTGACATAATTTACATTGTTGCTCTTGCGGTGTATCTGTTTTAGATCTGCACAGTTTTTCTGTATTATTCTGGAAAGTAAAACATGTTTTAGTAGCAATGTTGTGGTATAGCTACAATGAGACAGCCTTTTCCATACCACAACAGTACGTTACAGTACAGCACTTACTTCATCACGGAATAAGCGTAATAACTACGATATATGTAGGCAAAGCGTTTCACTTTTCTTTATTACGAGGTAAGTACATTGACTTCTACATAACTTTGCTTATGGACGACGATAATTACGACACTTGGCACATTTTTTACCCTTAAGTAATGACAGAGATTATCTTACAACAAGACGCACAGTTTAGCGCTACAGTACACGTATCTGAGTGATTAATGTTGTACTTAAAACATTTATTTTTAAAGATTTTTGAATTACTATGATACAAAGGTTTTCCATGATACATTTCATTCCATTGCTGTAATCTGTAACAACTGAGGGTATAATTACATTAATCCTCAGGGGGGTACACGCTTACTTTGTATACCATGTGTTTGGTAAGCACAAGGAACCCTAGATAATATGGTATTTGCTTATCCAACTTTACACATCGGCACCATATTTCTCTAACACATAAATTACACAGCTATCTGACCATTTAACTGAGAGAGACAAACATTTATTTTACTAGGTCAGTGACAGATGTTTACGTAATCACACAATTGGATAACTTGATAATTATGAAACTGTATTTTGTATGTACTGTATTCATGTATTTTTCGGAACCATTGTGATACTATGAGAGCTTTGAATGATGTATTTGGTATGAGATCATGATTTTTTAAAGTAAGTTTGAGGTAGATGACACTATTGAAATGAGCAGAGAATTTTTTTAGGTTTTGAAATTATTGGAGGAAGCTACGACGAATTTGAGATTTGGCTGAGGTTTTTATGATGTTATTATTACGATGACAATGTGTATTATGCTGTTGAGGTATGTTTATGATCAATAAGCTGCTGCTATTTGAGGAATTTGATTATGCTACGTATTTATTATGATGAAATATTGAGGAAGTGTCGATGAATATGTATATGTGTAATAAGGTAAGGAATAATGAGTAGTGGTTAGGGACTCCGATTTGTGAAAAAGGTTGTTGGATACCAAGAACCATACTTTAAGAGTTATGAAATGTGTGTAAATGCGTGAAAGTATCACAATGCCGGCGAAAATTTTTTCGACACTGTTATATTTATAGGATTTTTTTCTACACATTTCTACTGTAATTTCTCGACTTGCGAAATTTTATTTGTGTCAAACTGTCACTATAGCGGAAACTGCTGTCGTAAATATTTCGGTAAGAAAGCTAAGTGACCTTGATGTAATGCATTATGGGCGACCAGCTGTGCCAGTCGCCTGGAGAAAAAGCCATTAGGTGAAAGAAAAAAGGAGACCATTAACCTCGCTATTGACATTCCTTTGTAGAAAGCATTTCAAATAAGACACGCTCATACTTGAAACATATGATTACAGTTTGAGCTCATACTTTCTGATATTTACTGAAATGCCTAATGAAATGATGAGAAATATTTTATGTCTATACACCTGATTATGACTACTGTCTTTCTAGTTGAGAGATTTTTTTACTGCCTTATGAGATGCCATATGGCTAGTGAATGATGTTTAATGCTTTGCTTTGTATTTATATTTGCCTATTTTGTTTAATATCTAGTTTCTAGTTGCGCTGCAGCATTGTTTAAATTAAAATATAACAGATGTACTAATAGAAACGTTTCCTGTCTACAGACCCAGTAAACAATAATTTTATGATCTACTTTCTTATAAAAGGGGGATCAAGTTGGCATTTCTCTTCACAGGAATTGCATGCATAATTTTTGTAAATGACTGGGTAACTTGTTTCAGAGAGTAATTTATCGTGATGCAACACTTCAGTGTTAAGTTCTGCTGTAGGTGTTAGACTTTCCTATTTTTACTGCACTACTTTTTCTGCTTGAGCTTTGTCATGTTTAGCTATAAGTTATAGCATTTGCTGCTGTTGTTTGCCAGGTATAAATCTACTGAATTTTACATTGCATTAAGCCAGTTTTACTACTGATTTATTTTTCTTTTTGCTGCACATTGGCTCATATTATTGATAATGTTGCATTTGCTTTGCTAATTTATATTTATTGCTGCTTGCTTTGCCAATTTCCATTTATTGTCATTGCTATTTGTGTTAATTGTTTTGTGCTGCTGCAATGCCTCGTCCCTTAGTTTAGCATCCGAGCTCAGTAGATTTAAGTTATCTTAAGAGGGGGTAGGCTATATAAGAGAATGAGTCGTGATGAATTGGAAGAAATGCATTGACAAGGTATAAAAAAATATGAAATAAGAGGAAACATCAATGAAATGAAGTTTTGGGTTGGGCTGTAGTACCAAATGTCCATTTGTGTTCTTCCTGTCTTTATGTGTTTATCTGATGAGACTTATATTGTAGAATTTTTCTAATATTATGTTATTTACTTTGTAAAGATGTTTAGACATTATTAATTCTATTCTGTTTCAATGCTCATGTGTGAAATTAATGTTTCGAAAACTAGTCTCATTATTTTATTTATTTACTTATGTCATAATTCCTGATGTATCTGTTTATTTCTATTGTTTTGTAAAGCCTGTATTACTACAAATGTTCTCTGTATTGTTATGTTCTTTAATGATGTATTTTGAACCTTTGTAATTGTTTTCTCATGTCGTAAATTTAAAATTGTAATTGACACTGTGCACCTGCACAGTCGCTACAGATGGCTGCTTGCCGTCTCTGCAAGGAATACAGTGGGTCTGCATCTTTGACGGCCCACCAGTACCATTATTTCTACAAGGACTGCACTGGGTCTGCACCTTTGGTGGTCCACCAATACCGTAATCTCTAACAGGACTACAGTGGTCTGCTCTGTGATGATCTACCTATCAATATTCTTCAAAACTTCGACTGACTCTGCTGTGGGTTTGCTCTGTTGTGGCCCATTGCCGGTCTGCATGTCAAGAGCCAGCATTATCTTTCTGTTGGAGGGACAACACTACTTCTTCAAGACTGGATGGAAATCCACTATTTATATGTGCGTTTTCTTTTACTGCTGAGACTTTGAGGAAAAAGAAAACCACTGCAATTTTACTATGATGAATGATCAGGACCGTCTTTATGGAATGTGAGAAGATTTTAGCTTTTGACCAACATTGTATCAATAAGTGTGTGCATCTGATTTCTTTATTATTGTAATCATGAAAAATGTTTTCAGATCTGTATTGGCTACTGCCCAAAACAATTTGTAAAATTTTTTGTGGGGAGCATGGGGGCTATGTAAGTAGGCAGTTTAGGTTTTTATATTGGTAACGCCATGTAGCGCTCTGCATGAAAATCACTGGCTGTGCTGTGTGCAGTCTGTGACTGGGTGGCGTTGTTGGAATTTGCTATTGTAGTGTTGGGCAGTTGGCTGTTAACAGCGCGTAGCATTGCGCAGTTGGAGGTGAGCCGCCAGGAGGGGTGGATGTGGGGAGAGAGATGGCGGAGTTTTGAGAGCGGATGATCAGGACGAGTGTCCATCAGAGACAGTAAATTGCAAACTAAATATGGAATAATTAAGAGAGTTCATAAATTTAAGTATCTAGGGGAATGGATTACACCGACAGGGTTACCAAATGTTTCACTACAGGAAAGAGCAATAAAGATGGAAACGGCATACCAGCTATGCCGAAATGTATACAATAAAAAGTCGATCTCCATCAATGCCAAGCTCAGGCACTACAATGCGGTAATAAAACCAGAAAGTTTGTATGCGATTGAATGCATCCCACTGAACAGAAAACGTCTGTTGGAGAAATTGGAAATAAAAGAGAGAAAAATACTGAGAAAGATCTTAGGACCTAAAAAGGATGGACAAGAATATAAATTGCGATCCAATAAAGAGTTATACGAGAAAATTGAAAAACTGACAACATCCTTTAAAAAGAGAAGACTGAGTTTCTATGGACATGTCAAAAGAATGGCACCAGAAAGAACGGCAAAGAAAATCCTGGAATACATGGAAAGCAGAAAGACACAAATTAACTGGCTGAAAGAAGTAAAAGAAGACATTGCAGAAATGAACATTATACCAGAGACAGTTTACAACAGAATGGAATATAGGAATGCCATCAACAAAATACAGGGATTCAAAGACCGAACGCAATCAAAGAAGACGGGAACAACCTGGTCGCAAGAACGTAAAGAAGCCCACTCAGAAAAAATGAAGAAGTACTGGGAAGAACGCAAGAAAAAGCACAAGAAATGACTGATGCTTAGCGTAGTCCAAAGTTGACTGTAACGAATAATAATAATAATAATATATATTGACTTTTGAACACTATTAAGGTAAATACATTATTTGTTCTTTAACAAAATCTTTCATTTGCTAACTATGCCTATCAGTAGTTAGTGCCTTCAGTAGCTAGAATCTTTTATTTAGCTGGCAGTATTGTTGCTCGCTGTATTGCAGTAGTTCGAGTAATGAAGATTTTTGTGAGGCAAGTGATTCATGAAAGGTATAGGTTATTGTTAGTCGGGGCCATTCTCTTATAGGGATTATTAAAAGTCAGATTGCGTTTCGCTAAAAATATTGTGTGTCAAATTAGTGATGATCAGGATACGTAAAGAGAGAAATGTCTGAGTACGTTCAGTTTTGCTCAGTTGTTTGAAAATCAAATAACGTAAGGGGTTTACCAGCACAATCATTCATAAATTTTTCTAAGGGGACGTTTCAAACTTACAACGCATCTGCGATGAATCAATCCACCAAACCGATGGAAAACATATTTCGGCCCGTTCTCTAGACGAACTAAAAGATAAAAGATACTCCAGTTCTCAGCTACATCTCAGACATAAATAGAATCTTAAATTTTGTAACTGCAGTGATTCTTAGTCAGTGACAGGTGTTTGTGAGGTACTGAAGTCCCTCTGCAAACATTTGCCTGACAGATGTGTGTGGCAGAGACTGTTCTGTTCACTGAGTTAGTGCGGCATGGTGTGTAATTTCAGATGTCAAACACCGCTGCAACGCATTTATCTATTTCCTTATAAGATGTCATTGTTTCATGCATTTTCTGGTGCCGTCAATCACTTTATAGAATTCCATGGTATTGTTTCCGAACGTTAATCGGATGTGAACTGCGGGCGTTATACATCTCAGAAAAGCCGTACAGTGCATGTACTACAAAGAATCCCCATTTTTCCCTTTATTGTTGAAGGTAGTAGTTTTGTTATCTTGATTTCTTACCATAGTTATTGGGATATAATACTTTCGGGGTGAAAGTATGGCAGGCCTTGGAAATATTATTTATGTATTGGAGTTTCATTCCACTGATACATCGGAAACCACACTGCTTTAACATTATAGCAAGTTTTAAGTGCAGAACCGTGTAGCCTTAGGAGTGATTGTGTTTATTTTCAGCAGTCATTTCTCTCTTTCCAATATCTTCCTGGTACGGAATCCAAACAATACCACAATACTACAGAATTGACAGTGCAAGTGGTTCACGTAAAATGTTTCAAACTATTTGTGTCTGGAGTTCCATCATACATAAATCATACAGTTCTTCTTCTCCATCATCCGTTATATCACCACAATAAAAATGGTTCAAATGGCTCTGAGCACTATGGGACTCAACTGCTGTGGTCATCAGTCCCCTAGAACCTAGAACCAATTAAACCTAACTAACCTAAGGACATCACACACATCCATGCCCGAGGCAGGATTCGAACCTGGGACCGTAGCAGCAGCGCAGCTCCGAACTGGAGCGCCTAGAACCGCACGACCACCGCGGCCGGCTATTACCACAATACCTTGAAACGTATCAGGCTCGTATCTGCTTTCCACCAATAAGAAGTGCTAACCTTCTCAGCACTCTGGGATCTATAGAGATGGCATGTAAGTGGATGGATGATGTGAGTAAGATTGTTATGCAACAGTCTTCGCAGGACTGTAGTTACAGCATTGGAAAGGCAATACCGGTCTGTATCACTAGCGTAGGTCTGTTGTACAAGTTTGGAACGGTGTTATGCTTTCCGAAAGCATGATCTCGTAATGAATTGATTACGTGGAGCTCATCTCGTTCTGTTCCTTCAAGAGACGGCAAATAGAGCTGGTACAGTACCATGCTATTTCTGGTCAGTTCCAAATCGGAGACTTGTTGCAGGGAGAGGTGTTTAAATACAGAGGAAGAGTTACGAGATGCATAGAGAGAGACCATCTAGAATTTTGCTCCGGATACTTAGTCGGCAGGTCCAACGTACGGGGAGCTCGTTTTCAAATAGAGGACAGAGTGCTGTTATGATTCGTTTCTTGGAGAGGTAATCATCGGTGAGATCTTTCAATCTCTGGCGTTGGCCTAGGAATGCGAGAATAATTTGTTACTCCCTCCCACATAAAATGCTTTGGTTAAGGAACGTAGTTCTTCCACCTCCTCTCTGTAGCTCTACGAAATAGTCTGTGTCATATTATGTGGGAAGAGTAACAGGATTCACGATATGTCCATATGTACATATGTGAACTTGCAAAGTAATGCAGGTGGTGTTTAGCAATGATACAGAAACTGAAACCACACTGCAATGTCATTGGCTGATAACATCACGAGATCAAAGCGATGAGACGTTTTGATGACAAGAGAATTCGTCGAGGGCGGTGATTTTGAAATTGAATAATTGTGTAAAATGTGATGAAATTATGGAAAAACCTGGTAAAATGGCGAAATTGACGGAGAAACGTAAAATTTAGGAAAAGCACAAAAAAAGTGTGGATGACTGAGTAGTTACAAGTTCTTTTGGCATATGAAAATAATTCCATTCCGTTCCACTCCTCTCTCTCTTGTGATGGCTATGAGTAACGGCAGTGCACCGAGTGCAGCATGGCACAGGTCAGTATTCGACTCCAAATTCGCGCCATCATTCCAGCGATACCGCAAGGATAGTGTGTGGATAGCAGTGTACCAATAGCCACTAACTCTCCCATCAGTGTATGATGACACAGCACTCATTGTGTACTCCAGTCCATTTACTTAGGACATCTCAAGAGCAGAGTACCTACAGCATGTTCTCGATTCTGGTTGGCTGGAACACCTGTAACTTAAATCATTTCGTGGAAGTGTCGAAATCGAAACATCGCGTGGGGTGGGATGAGACGTTACTCTTTCTACATTGAGTGTGTCAGTTCTTCCTACTCTGGCATATGCCGACTATCGTGCAAAAGCGTAAGTAGCATAATAAAAGACCCGATGGCTTATTAACTATAATTGTGGCCTTTATTCCTCGACGTATATGCGATAACGACAATGTGGCTAGAGGGTTTTGCTACTGGGAAGATATGGTAGGCCCTGCGAAACGCTACCCAGCTGGTGTAAGTGTAGACACACCATAATCTTTCGGACGCTGTTCAAATGTGTGTGAATTGATAAGGGACCGAACTGCTAAGGTCATCGGGCCCTAGATTGTGCACTACTTAAAGTAAATTATGCTAAGAATAACACACACTCATCCCGAGGGAGGAATCGAAGCTCCGGCGGAAGGGGCCGACAGTCCGTGACATGATCGCACACTGTACACTTATAATTGATAATCACGCTAGTTGTCGGGAACGTTAACCAGTTGGAATGTAAAGTTACTGTAGATAGTGTTCCAAAACATCACCAGAACTGTATGGGAAGTGATGAGACTACTATGCCTGTAAAAAAATTAGGTATGTCTAGCTGCAAAGAGAGGATAAATTTGACGTACTGAATTGTGATTTCAACGCTCTGACGAGTGTATCCAACCGTAAGGGGTGATAAATTAATCTTTTAAACACTTGTACAATATATCGGCAACTGCCTTGCCGCAGTGGATACACCGGTTCCCGTGAGATAACCGATTTTAAGCGCTGTCGGGCGTGGTTGGCACTTGGATGGGTGACCGTCTAGGCCGCCATGCGCTGTTGCCATTTTTGTGGGTGCACTCAGCCTTGTGATACCAATTGAGGAGCTGCTCGACCGAATAGTAGCGGCTTCGGTCAAGAACACCATCGTACGAGCGGCCGAGCGGTGTGCTGACCCCACGCCCCTCCTATCCGCAACCTCCACCGACGATGACACGGTGGTCGGATGGTCCCGGTAGTGAGTGCACAATATATCAATGCAAGGGTTCGACCGGATCTGCTGTAGTGTATAAACAACGCGTAGTACGGCTGTAATGTCATGGACATGCGGAACGTCCTGTCATCGGCTCCCCTAAACGGGTCCTCACACTTCTTTGTTGCATTATCGACTGTGGTGTATATTACAGTACACCAACATACATCAGTGATGACTTTCCAACCCTTCCGTTAGCGTGGGCGTCGTTGGTTATCACGTAGTGCCGGACACCTGGGCTTTACCACACTTGATTGAGAAAGTCTCGACGGGCTGCAGCATCTTCCAAAAGTGCTGTTGAAAATACCTGCAGTATATCGTCGAATCATATAAGCTGGAAGACCTAAATGTTAAATAATTTCCTAGAGCTGAGAGGAATCAAGATGCTTACCCGGTGTGAGTGTGGACAGGCCATGATTTTTTCGGTTGCTATACACATATAAACGATAATTCCACTGCTTGTCTGGAATGCATTTGTGTTGGAATGTAAAGTGTTCAGTGTTCCGACATTTGCAAAGAATATGCAGTGGGTGGGACTCCATCCGGTCGTAAGGGAGGTGTAGGTTTCGAGTGGGAAACTGCGATTTCAAATCATCGATAACCTTGGAATTATGTCCAGTCATAAGGAGGATATAGATTTATGTGGTGTCACCGCCAGACACCACACTTGCTAGTTGGTAGCCTTTAAATCGGCCGCGGTCCGCTAGTATACGTCGGACCCGCGTGTCGCCACTGTCAGTGATTGCAGACCGAGCGCCGCCACACGGCAGGTCTAGAGAGACGTCCTAGCACTCGCCCCAGTTGTACAGCAGACTTGCTAGCGATGCTACACTGACAAATACGCTCTCATTTGCCGAGACGATAGTTAGCATAGCCTTCAGCTATGTCATTTGCTACGACCTAGCAAGGCGCCATGACCAGTTTATATTGAGAGTATCTAATGTATCAACAAGAGAGATGTTCACCAATTGTGGATTAAAGTTAAGTATTCTACCAGTTACTCTTGTTTGGCTAGTCTTATTTCTCTGACCTGTTCCAGACCTCACGCCAGCCTGCGTGAGCTTAAAAGCGTGCATTTCGGCCTCCTCTAGCAACACGGTGTTGGCTCTTCTGCCAACACAATAATTTACGTGGTAAATTGATATATCCCGAGGCACAGTCGTCAGGAAGAGATCTTTCCGATACTTCGTTCATTGTCAAACGTCACCAGATAGCAGTTACACTGATAAATAAGTGGCTGGTTGCGTAAGAAGTTTCTGCTTAGTGTCTAGGCACGTAGCGGACGTAGTCAGTGGCTGGAACAGTCTCGCCCTCTGAGCAGGAGAATAGCGAACTAAAACTGAGGCTGTGTTGGGCAACTTTCGCGATCGCCCGTGTGAGGCAATTTTTCTCTCATATTTACGTGGACATTTGATATGATTCAATATGGTGAGTTATGTTGGACGATTATGTCACCTCCCCTCCCCCCATCTCCATCCGCCATCCCACCATGTAAATTGTTCGGTTGACAGCTTGGCGGTCATGATGACAGTCTCTCTGTCCTCTGAACATCCGGTACGGCAGGCGTGTGAACGGGAAAGAGTAACTCTTCAGGCTTTGCCGGCGAGATCTCGACATGTGGAATAAGACAAGATCCTCCAATACGGCAGTCTCAGGTAGCACCTGAAGAAGGAAACGAGTTACGTGGCCGACGTATTGTGCCAGAGCGACGTAAACATCCGGCAGTAGACCCGATTATTACACATGTCAGGAAAGAGTATTTTCGGGAACCAATGAGATTCAAACTTTGAATGTTTTTTATTCCGCCTGATAGAAGGCGCCTGGGTCTGCTTCTGTAAACTGAAGGGTAGGCCGAATGTAGTAAGCTAGGAAGACCAGTAGAGGTAGAACTCTCAGTACTGCAGTGTGAATTTAAATCACCTTTACTTTAGCAAGAAGATGAATACTTTAGGCATATGTAAATTTGGCTGAGATGAGCACGTAGGTGCGAAGTTGGACATCGATCAAGTTACACTGGCAAAATCTGTAGTGGCTCGTCCACTAAGAAATAGAAACAATGTTTCTTGGTCGTCTCCTCGGAATCAAATGGGCTCAATCTGGAGCGGCGCTCGTAGAGCTGCACAGCGCCGGCTAGAGGGCGCTGTCGTCTGGGTCGGTGTCATAGTGCCAGCCTATGAACTTGCACCTACACCGTGGCATCGTAGCTATCGATATCATATCCCTCCCCCTGAAACGACGCACTGCTGTTGAGTGTGGCTTCCGATGGCGGGAAGAGGGACCCAGCGGCGACGCAGCTGAGGGGGCCGACAGCGCAACTGCCGGGGCGCTCCGTCCACCCGCATCTCCGAATTGCTCGTGAGGGGGCGAGGAAAACGCCCCGTTGAAAACCTGCCCAGGCAGCCCACCGCCACTGGGACTGCTCGGATGAGGAAGCGGAGCAACGACCTCCATAGGCGACGGCGGTGGCAGTGGCGTGACGGAGGCATCAGCGTGCATCGGTTCCGGCACTGCAAAGGAACACGGCGGCGGCGGCGAAAGCGGCGGCGGCCGCAGGTGGAGCCGTGGCGGCAGCGAGAGGCGTCAGTCCGGTGCAGGTGACAGGACCGGCAGCGGCGGCATCGGCAGGAGCGCACACGGCTGAGGCGCCATCGGAGGAGTCGTGCGCTGAGGCGGTGGAAGCCGCGAAGCCTCCAATTCTGCTGGAAAATAACCAGCGGCAGAAAACCGAGGAAGGCACAAACAGATCTGGCTCCGGCGTCACTTGACGGTGCTGGAGGGACCAGAAATGACAAATAAGGCGCGGCCAAGCTGTCCATAAATGCACTCCTGCTACCAGCGCCGCCTGCCAGAGAAAACGCTAAAGAACACCAAATCATGCAGCGCCAATCAAGAATTAGGCGAAGCAGTGGGAGCGCGCATCGGGGGCTGCAATAGCTGCAGAAGCGACCGATGGGCGCGGCCATGAAGCAATTTGGTTGGCGAATGGATGCCGCGTGCCTGGAGCGATAGGAAGCAAGGAAAGTCCAGAGCGCACGCTCGCGATAGTGAGTGGCGCGCAACTTGCTAATCTGTGACTTAAACATATGCACAAAGCGTTCAGCCTTGCCGTACGACTGGGGGTGGAACAGGGCTGAGGCACATGGCGAATGCCATTAGCAGCACAGAACGCTTCAAACTCTGAGGACACAGATTGGGGGCCACTATCGGAAACAATAACTTCAGGAAAGCCCTCAATGCAAAAAAATAGATCTCAAAGCCCGAAGTGTACAGGCAGATGTAGTAGAAGACATAGACACAACAAAAGGAAAGTTACTGTACGCATCAATGACTGTCAACCAACGGGTGTCCCAGAAAGGACTCGCAAAATCAATACGAACATGCTGCCAAGGCGCAGTAGGAGTCGACCACGCAAAGAAGCACTTGCAGTGAGCAGAATGATGCTCCGCGCAAGAGCTACAAATACATCTACATCTACGTGATTACTCTGCTATTCACAACTAAGTGCCTGGCAGAAGGTTTAATGAACCATCTTCAAGCTGTCTCTCTACCGTTCCACTCTCGAACGGCACGCAGGAAAAACGAGCACTTAAATTTTTCTGTGCGAGCTCTGATTTCTCTTATTTTATCGTCATGATCATTTCTCCCTATTTTAGGTGGGTGCCAACAGAACGTTTTCTCAGTCGAAGGAGAAAACTGGTGATTGAAATTTCATGAGAAGATCCCGTCGCAACGAAAAAGGCCTTTATTTTAATGATTGCCACTCCAATTCATGTATCATGTCTGTGACACTAGCAAGTAAATTCTCAGTTTGTTTGTCAATGCTGATCCAAGTGCAGTGATGGCGAGCTAACTGCTTCGTCCGCACTATACCCCAATGACCAGCATGCAGTAATCGGAGGATTTCCGACTGCAACGAACGAGGTACAACCACACGAGGCTGATCATTGTCAGTTCGTAACAAGGTAACACCATGGTGTACAGACAAGTTGTGACGTTGCGCAAAGTAACGCCGTACAAGGGGATCACTAATATGCGTAGCAGATGGAGGCCATTGGGTACGAATATACTGCAAAAGAATCTGCAAAGAAGCATCGCCGGCTGTCACGGAAGCAATGCGACGAAAATCCACCGTTAAACCATCAGCTAATTCCTTATCTTGAGAATCAATAAACACGCAGGGCAACACGGAAGAATCAAACATGTCGTCAGGACCCATAGGTAGACGAGACAAAGCATAAGCATTGCCATGCTGGACCATAGGCCGAAACGAAGTTTCGTAATTGTAGTTAGACAAAACCAAAGACCGATGTTGCAACTCTTGTGCAGTACGGGCCGGAACTGGCTTTTAAGGGTGAAACAACGACGTCAGAGGCTTATGGTCGGCGACCAAATAGAATTTAGGACCGTACAAAAAAATCATTAAACTTCGTCACTCCATGTAAAATAGCTAAAGCTTCTTTCTCGATTTGAGAATAGTTTTGCTGGGCAGAAGTGAGAAACTTAGATGCAACAGCGATTGGGCGATCGACAGAATTAATGCGGTGCCAGAGAACCGCGCCGATACCATGCGAAGATGCATCGACAGCCAACACAACTGGTTTGGAGGGATCGAAAGCAATCAAACAGCGTTCACTCAACAAAGCAGATTTGAACTTTTGGAAAGCAGCGTAACATTCCAAAGACCAAACAAAAGGAACATTCTTACGCCGAAGCCGATGCAAAGGCGCTGCAATCTGCGCTGCATTTGGTATAAGCCGAATATAATATGTAATATTGCCCAACACAGACTGAAGTTCTTTCAAGTTCCTGGGTGCTTGCAATTCTCTAATCGCACTGAGATGTGACGGCGAGGGGTGGATACCCTGTCCGTTAATAATATGTCCTATATACTGAATCTTAGTTTGGACAAAAAAAAAAAAACAAAAAAAAAGCAAATGGCACTTGTCTCTGTTGCACTTTATTCCTGCCTGCAAAAGTACAGTAAATTCAGCAGATGTTCGCCAGGCGTTCGACCTGACACAACTGTATCGTCCAGGTAATTTGAGCAACCAGGGATAGTGGCACACAGCTGCTGCAAGTAAGATTGAAAAATAGCAGGAGCCGACGCACAACCGAATGGAAGGCGGCGAAACGTGAACAATCCAAGGTGGATGTTGATCAAACAATAGCACTGCGACTGTTCATAGAGTGGGATTTGACAGTATGCGTCCCGCAAGTCAATCGTGGAAAAGAGTTTTCCCGCACCAAGCTTATTAAAAATGTCTTCAGGATGAAGGGAAACGTAGCTACCACTGTCTGGGGATTTACTGTAGACTTAAAGTCAGCACAAATACAGACACGAATATTTGGTCGCACTGAATGCGAGAGGAAGTGTCTGGCAAAACCTGATTCAGACGACGAGCTGTAGAAGCATGCGAAGCAGGCGTTGTATAAATGGCATTAACGTCCGGAGGCTGATGTAAATCATGATCAAGGCGGTTGCCGTTGAACAGATGCCCACGCGAGTCACGCGAACGGGAGATAAGTTGGGAATTAGAGTTTCTCTTACAACACACAGCTTGCACATGTCCTTTCTTATTACGAAAATAGCACTATGCTTGATGGGACGGACAACTGTCCCGTGGGTGGGCACGAGAGTAGTTCGGACAAGATTTCAGTTTCTTAGTGGGTGCCTGGTTTGAGACGTGTTTACTTGCGCGCTAGTGGCGCGCCGTGTCTGGCAGTGCTGGGGCCAGGCAGGAGGGCACGTGATGTGTCGCGCTAACAGTATACACACCCGGGGTCACGTCGAACGCGGAAGTAGACATGTCTAAAGTATCTTGTCTATCTAGCAAGTCCACTACTTCCTGCAAAGACGGGTATTTAACTTCGAGGATTTGCTCGCGGATACGGCGATCCGCACATTCTGCGCAATAGCGTCTCTAATCATTATATCCGCATATGAGCATTCACATGAGAAATTAAAGTCACAATCAGAAGTTAGTCCCTGAAGGTTCGCTAACCAAGATTTGTTGGACTGAGTAGGGCCACGCCGGAGACGAAAGAATTTGTAACGTTCAGCTACCACATTTACACTGTCACGGAAGTGGGAGTTCAAAGCATCACTCACTTCGTCGTAAGTTTTATTTTCTGGGCGGGTGGTGGGAAAAAATTTACGAGCGCACGGTATAACACAACACTCGCTTTGGTAATGGAGAAAGCAAGGCGCTCTGTACCTGGCATGTCGTATGTTGGATGCTGCGAAGTGTGCCTCGAGCTGGGTGATGTAGCACGTCAGGATTGAATGCATGAAATGATGACGCCGTGGCAGTCGGCAGTGGTACCAGCGGCGGCTTCGCAGGCGCCATAGTTGCTGCAGTTTGTAGTGTGACCAGTCCATTTATGGCAGCCAGCAGCTGCGTCATTTGCTGAGCCTGAATACGTACAAGATCGGACAGTGAAGCCTGTTCCTGTGGCGAAGCCATGGTTAACACAAATGAAAGTCTTAGAGCGAAAGGTGGCAACGCACATTCGCTCAGTCACACGGGGATAGCACAAAAAAGATAAAGAAGTACCGAGCAAAAAAGAAATGGTCGGAGAGAGAAAAAATTTAATCCCTGCTCGTCGTCACTTTTTGTATCCCGCCTGGTAGGCGGCGCGTGGGTCTGCTTCTGTAAGCCGTCCGGAGTGGCCGAGCGGTTCTAGGCGCTATAGTCTGGAACCGCGCGACCGCTTCGGTCGCAGGTTAGAATCCTGCCTCGGGTATGGATGTGTGTGATGTCCTTAGGTTAGTTAGGTTTAAGTAGTTCTAAGTTCTAGGGGGCTGATGATCTCAGAAGTTAAGTCCCGTAGTGCTCAGAGCCATTTGAATCATTTGCTTCTGTAAACTGAAGGGTAGGCTGAATGTAGGAACTAGGAGGAGCAAGTGAGGTATAACTCTCGGTACTGAATTTAAATCACCTTTACTTTATTTAGCAAGAAGATGAATACATTAGGCTTACGTAACTTTGGCTGAAAAGAGCACGTAGGTGCCAAGCTGCACATCAGTCAAGTTACACTGGCAAAATCTGTCATGGCTCGCCCACTATGAAATAGAAACAAAGTTCCTAGGTCGTCTCCTTAGAATCAAATGCGCTGCTTCTGCAGTGGCGCTCGTAGAGTTGCAAAACGCCGGATAGAGGGCACTGTCGTCTGAGTCGCAGTCATAGTGCCAGCCTAAGAACTTGCACCTACGCCGTGGCATCGTAGCTATCGATACCACAGAATGAAAGTTGGAGAAACCCTTGTTCAACTGTGAAGTGGTGTGTCACAAGTCTCTCTCTCTTTGCGTCGCCGATCCGGCAGTTCGAGAGCTCCAGAAGCCTCTCGTTCAACTATGAGATACTCTGTCATTCTATAAACTTCCCGTCTTTTTTAACATCGATTGTGAAATGTTGTTTGCATCGAGATGGTAAAGCACAGGTGGAAGAGATATTTGCTAGTTCTCTAGACATGAGAAACGCATACTGTTATGTGTATTAAAACCTTAAATGACTTGTAAAATTACAAGGGTGACATGGAACTTTTTATATCATTGACATCTTTATTCGTTAAAATATACGAATGGAACTACCAGTTTGATCTATTTTCGAATTTTCAAGTATTAATCTTCGCAGATAGGTTCCTGTGAGTTCGTAGTTACTTAATAGTTTCCAGCACGTACCACGTAATGACTTCGCAGAAGTTTTGACCTCCTGGAAATACATTTTCCACTCTATCTTCGGAATTATACGGAGCAAGCGATCGGCAGCGGACTGCTATGTGGATGATATCGAGAACAGTCGCGTAAATGGTGTGATATTCCCGCAAACCATGTACAAATATACAAAATTCTGGAAATTTTCGTATGGTACTCGATGATTTCAGCATAAATGTGTAACAAATATCTTCGTTTTTCGGCTTTTAAAATCACGTATTTTATGTGATATCGGTAAATTGTTCGTAACTGACGCAGGAATTTCTCATCGACAGAGCTCAGAAGGTATATATTCTTGTAATCCTCGAGTCTGGGGATCGTCGTAACTCATTGCAGAAACCATGGCAGCAAGCATGCCTGGCTGGAGACAATACTGTTAGCGGACGCCTTTGTGGAGGAGCAAACAGCCTAGCCTTTGTACACCCGTTCAGAGATCGAGCATTGACCGCTGAGGGCTCCCTGATAGCGCATCAGGCGAGCGCGGACCGGGCCAGTTGCCTCGCGACCGTTGGCCACGGTAGATGACCTACTAACTTGCGAGTGAGGTGCTTTCGTCGTGGGGAATATCTAGTGCTGCGACAATATACGGCGCATGTGCTTCTGTTTTTGGGAGCTGTGTGTCTTCGCGTTATATCTATAAGTGTCTGGCGGTCGATGAATGTATGCAGAAAGCAAAAGTGATGATTTAAATGGTGCAGGATACGAATTGTGTTTTCTATAGCGACGTCGTGACATGGGATGGTGGTACAATCGCTTGTCGTGATGTAGCCTGCTTGGAGATCAGTCTCAGATCGAAAAATTTAAGTTACTATCGCCAGTAGCACAGCAGTGTGACTAACTAGGTGTGTTGGGCAATAGTTTCCGTATTTCACGTTCTGTGGACCACTTTTTCAGGGTCAGTGCAATATGACTGCTGTATGTTTCTGTTTCTTTCTTTCGATGTGCAAAAAATGGTTTTTCGTTGAAATTCTCGTAATTTTCCTATCTGTAGAAAGTGGCGGAATGCGATCCCATACCCGCAGTAGCAATTTGTTGGCTAAATTCAGAATAACCAATCAGAATACTCCATTCACAGGGCGTTCCATGACGTCAGAGACACACGAGACTTGCTTTGTGTGGTACCCAGGAGTCTCTACCGACTAGTTAGAACAAGACAAGGGAAAAACTAGTTCCATGGCGTCAGAGTGTTAAGAAACAGGTCCTGGCAGACCAGCCTCCTCTACTTCGGACAGCTGCGATGCTTTCCCCCAATTCGCCATTGCGGCTTTCGATCATCTCCAGACCAGCAGTTGTAGGACATCGAAAATTCCAGCCATTTTTTTCGTGTGTATAGGACTGTGACTCGAATTCTACGACAATCTCCTAGACATCCGACCTGCTGTGTGTGTGTGTGTTTTTTTTTCAGTCCGCTGTGGCTATGGAAATATGTCATGACGTTTTAGATATGTAATTGTTCTAATTTTCCTGTCTGCTTTTAGACTCCACTGTGGGTTTCTCACGCTTAGAAAAGCGAGGAAAATAAAAAAAAATTGCCATACCAACCCCGGACTGAAAAATAAACTAATCCCATTTGCTTCATTTATGTCGACTTGTAGGTGAAGTGAGAGTCCTATCTAGAGTTACAGAAATATTTATTTATGTATTTATTTCGAATCGTTGGTGAAGGGATTGCTCTATGTTAAGTTACGATTTATCCGCTTGCAACTAGTTTAGATGGTACTGTGATCTTTTTTTCCAGTGGGATAACATCAGTTGTGTGTGAAATCTTCAATTTTGAACTACGTTATGATTTTAGGGGCTCGTTGTGTAGCACTATGTATGTTGATGTGTAGTTAAGACAGATCTTTATGACGAATTATGTAACTAGGGCCAATCTTTACTTCAGATTCCAACCAAAAATAAATAAAGTAAACTAAACTAACGGTCCTCACCTGCAGCTGGACAGAGACTACCCGTTTGTCGTCGTTCATAGGGGCAGTGGGGTGGTCCATGCTGGGTGACATCGTAGGATTGAGGGAGAGTTGGCTTAGTGAAGGCGGCCCAATTCCCATATTTCCCCAAGAAAATATGAATTTCCCGCCATTTTCTCTGGGTTAGGGGAGGGTGGAGGGGAGGTCTAGGGACTTCCCAGAGGGCTGTTGGAGGAAGGTGCATGTTCCAGCCAAGAAAACCTATTATGTAATCAGTGGAAGGGGCAATTAATTGGTCATTAATTACTTTGCATAATTTGATATAAATTTGATATAAAATGCACCTGAAATCATTTAATTCTACTTCTGTCCCTCATGCTGCCACACGCTAGTTAGAATTGTATCCAACAATGTCATTAAGTCAACAAGAATGGACACTGTGGTAGAACCAAACTTTATGGGCTCCTTGATACAACTGAATTTTCCTTTTTCCACCATCTGCTATACCGACAGTAAATGCGTTAGCACTATAGTTGTGGTATTGATCTTCCTTAAAATGAGGCCTTGAAGATATTCAGTAAGTTTAATGCTTTTGACGAAATACAGAAAACTGTACGAGATCCGAGGATGTCGTTCGATGTTTGTATGGCCCAAAAGACAGATCAGAAACATAACTTCCTGCGATAATAATGAAATTTCGCAAGCTATAGCGAATCACATCTGTAAGAATTTTCCCGGTGTAGTGATAGGAAAAGGTGGGTAAAACACAGAAACTAAAATCCAGGTTGTGAACAATGTTAAAAAACAGAGCAATATGTGTGAGCGGCCACTCTGCAGAGACATTCTAAACTTTTGAAGATATTCATTGCAAACAAGACTTGAGAAATAACCCACTGATTCAACTTACGGTAGAGCGTAGATACTTTCGTCAGTGCAATAGCTTCCTCTTCTCTACACTGGGGTGCAAAACGTAAGGACGAAATTAATATTCGCATGCGTCACTGCCAAGTAACGTAACTCGATGAAACATAGAAATAGGTACTACAGTATATTCAAACAAATTTCGAGCTTACAGGCTGTCGTCGTTTAATGCATCTCATGATGTTTCCACTGGGCCCTGACAATTATCATCTGATGAGTCCTTGACGATTGAGGAAGGCCTTTTTCTTTCTCTGTTATTTCATCCTCCCTAGTCCTGTGTGGGCAGAGAGAAAGGGGGGGGGGGCTGGCGGGAGCGCTGGCAGCGGTACAAATAACCCAGTCTTCAGCCAACAGAACCTAGCGCTAAATTATCCGCTAAAACAACACAGTAAGGAGACATATGTAACATGAAGTTAAAAAAGTTTGGAAAGGTGACATGAACGAGAGAAATATGAACCACTTAAAAAAATTTGAGGAGCTCTAAACACTTGAAAAAAGAACACTTGAAAAAGCATTGAACTCGGCATGAGATACACTGACCACTAAAGACGGAACATTGCGCACTTTCACTAAAACTGGAAAAGGATCTGCTCTCGGACAGTGAGTTGCAGATGAAAAGGATGGTGGGTATGGAGGGAGATAAAGAGTGGTAGTATTGGGGGCTGAAGACTTAAGAGGCAGTGAGGAAACGTGGGTGGCTTTCAGGATAAGGAGAGAGGGATAGCTGGTATTGGGCGGCGGACGGTGGGTGGGGGGTGAGGGGATAGGGAACGGGATAAGGAGGAAATGTGGTTGTGGAGAGAAGAAAGAGTGAGCCCTTGTGGGGGGGGGGGGGGGGAATAGGGTAAGTGTAGATTCAGAGTTGGTAGGATGTGTATGTGTCGGCGCAGATTTCGTAGTACAGGAGAGGGAATCGGTTGAAATTTCTTTAGGAGAGAGCTTGGAGGACGTCCAGGTGAAAAGTTAGTGTGATGTGTAGATAGAGGCGTGGCAGCACACTAGGTTTGAAAGGAGATGGGGAACAATAGAATTGTTGGAGTCGTGTTTACTGATGGTTTAAGTTATTCAGATATGTTCAGTGTTAGTGAGAAGCGGTGGGATTTTGATGAGCAGGTGAATGATGCTCGTGGGGGAGAATAAGCGGATGCGAAAATGCGAGGCATAGAGCATGGCGTTCGAGGTTCCGGAGGGACTCACAGAACAGAGAGGTGAATATCCATGCAACATTCGCGTAGCAAAAGGTAGAATATTAAAGGATTTGTACGTGGGAAGGACAGTGAAGGGATGCAATCCCCATGTTCGGCCGGTTAGTACTTTCAGTCTGTTCTGGGTTTTCTGTTGGATGGTTAGTGGGTGAGAGTTCCAAGTTAGTTGCCGGTCAAAGGTTAGTCCAAGGTATTTTAGTGAGTTATCTGCAAGGCACGGTCGTAATAGGACTGGTAGAAGTCACGGAGACGAAACGTGAGTAAGACTTAACTCCGTTCCGCACCACATAGAGTGCTGCCTGTATTCCGCGCATGCGTCGAAGTTGACAGACGGGCCGCACTTCCCGGCGGTTAGCGCCCTCTCTAGTGGAACCGCGGTACTCAACTGTCTTCTGCATAAACGCTCGCCGCCAGGCGTATTCCCACGGGTGCTATAGTAATAGAGCCCCAAAAATATGTAGCCCAGTTCAGAATCATAGTTTTATCGTACTCCCAGTTTTTGGCAATAGCGGACTTGCTTGGTCGCAAAAGGCGATTGTACTACACTACAGAAAAGTTACGGCGGTTGGAGGACTTAAGATCAAGTAAGGCAAACGGGACAGATAACATTCCATTTGAATTTCTAAAATCATTTAACTCACCGTACCTGTCCGTCCTCTGGACGCCCCCACCCCTCCTGGCAATTCCCTTCGTCCCCCCCCCCCCCCACCCCGCCGCTGAGGACATCATCAGGTTCTTCACCATCGTCCTTCAGAATGTTCATCCCTTTCAGCGCCCCCACACCCTCCAACAGATCTCCCTCGCCGCCTGTTCCATTTTCCACCTCAAAATGTACGCAACCTACTCCAACAACCAGGCCCATTTCATCTTCTCACGTCTTGACACACTCGTCTAAATCCCTGTCATGGCGCGACAGCAACGTATCCTTTTCAACAATATCCGCTCCCTTCCCGCCAACAAGAACCTCTTCCTGCACACCATTGCCACCCACCGCGTGGATGCCTTCCTCCTCAATGAAACCTTCCTCCAACCCCACCACTCCATCCACACCTCACCCTATCTCCTCCACCGCTCCGATAATCCCCTCCCAATTGAGCGTGGCGGAGTTGCCATTGGTCACCACCGCCAGATCCCCGTTCAGCTCCAACCACTCCTTCCCGACCCCACCGAACACCTGATCCTTAGTCTCTTCTTCCCCGGCCTTACCATTACCTGCGCCACCATCTATGTCCGCCCCAACGCCCCTATTCCTTTCGACTTCCTCTCCCACATCGACCGTACCTTCTCCTCCTACGTGATCGCCGCCGACCTCAACATCCATAGTCGTTCCGCTGCCCAGTTACGGCGGTGGCATCGGTTCCTCTCCTCCCTTCAAGGCGACCTCATCCCCATCCCCCAGCACACCCGTCCCAAATCCAACTCCACGCCTGATGTTATCCTCTCCTCCCCCAACCTCCGTGGCCGCATAATGGTGGATGTCCTGGAGCCTATTGGTAGCGACCATCTCCCTGTCCTCCTCACCATTTCAGACGGTCGTCGCCCCCGCCCCGACCCTCGTAATGACCCTCCCCCTAAGTACGTCCATGACTATTTCCGTGCAAACTGGAATGCCTACCGGGATACCCTTTCCACCTAGGTCGATAGCCACCCCTTCACCTACCACCACCCTGACGATGTCAGCCATGCCGCCTCCTTTCTCCAGCAGACCTTGTCTGAGGCCGTGGAGGCCCACGTCCCTACTGTCGCCGTCCACCCCCACCATCCTACCTTACCCCAACAGGCCGTCCTCCTCCTCCGTGAATCCCGCCGTCTCTACTGTGCCTTCCTCCGCACGCGTGACCCGGACACACTACGACGCCACCGGCAACTCCAGCGACACATTCGTAATTTGCTCGCGGGAAAGAAACGCCGGGACTGGCGACAGACATGCACCCATTTAAATGCTACCCTCCCAATCAACTAGTCCAATTTCTGGTCGGCCTTCCGTCGCCTTACCAGAACTAAACCCTTCCCCTATTATCCTCTTCTCCATGATGATCACCCTTTCCCTGACACCCTTAGTAAGGCCAATCACTTTGCCTCCTACCTCTCCGATGTATTTTCCATCCCCGATGATCCCCAGTTCGATTACTCCCTCTTCCCGGATGTCCGCGATCGAACTGACACCTCTGTCACTCCCCTCGCTCCTGGTTTCCAGTACTTGGACAACATTTCACACACGGAACTCAATGCCCCCATCACTACACAGGATCTCATTGATACACTACACACAAAACGCAACACCGCTCCTGGTCACGATCGTGTCACCTACCGTCACCTTCGTGAAGCTCCTGTCTCTTTCCTCCATGGCCAGGCTCTACAATGTAGTCCTGTCCACCGGTTACTACCCCAACCTGTGGAAAACCTCCTGTATCCTCATGTTCCTTAAACCTGGCAAACCACCGTCCGCCGTCTCCTCCTACCGCCCCATCAGCCTTACCTCGGTCTTCAGCAAGGTCCTGGAATCTATCCTCACCCGACGCATCCACCAGCATCTCCGCCAGCACCGCCTCCTTCCCGTTACCCAGTGTGGTTTTCGGCCGGCCTTCTCTTCCGAGAACCTTCTCCTTCACCTCACTCATCTCCTTTCCGAACAGCTTAATTCCCGTCGCTCCGCAATATTCCTCTCCCTGGACCTCGAACGTGCTTATGACCGCGTATGGCATTCTGGTCTCCTCTTCAAGCTCCAAACCTTCGCCCTTCCCATTAACTCCGTCCGTCTGATCGGCTCCCTTCACTCCCGCCGTCCTTCCTATGTCACCATCCATAATACAGATTCCTACACCTTTTCCCCTCCGCCAGTGTGCCCCAAGGCTCCGTCCTCTCCCCCCTTCTGTACCTTTTGTACACGGCGGACATGCCGCCGCCTTCAGCCCCCGTCCACATTCTGCAGTTTGCCGATGACACCACCTTCCTTGCCCTTGCCCCCACGCTACAGCGCTCCCAACACCTTCTCCAATCCCATATTGACTGGTTCACCACATGGTGCAACCAGGGGCTGCTCAAGGTCAATCCCTCCAAAACCCAGGCGATCATTGTAGGCAAAACCACCCCTTCCTTCCGCCTCCTTGATTTCTATCTCACCATCTCTGGCCGTCCTATCGCCCTCACTCCCACCCTGAAGTACCTTGGCGCCACTCTCGACTGTCGCCTCTCCTGGACTCCCCACCTCTGGACAATCCAAGCCAAGGCACGCTCCCGACTCAGTCTCCTCCAGCTCCTCTCCGGCCGTACGTGGGGTCTGGACCCCTCCACCATTCTCCACACCTATAAATCCCTCATCCACCCTATCCTTTGTTATGCCCATCCGGCTTGGATCTCTGCCCCCCCCCTACTTTTTACAAATCCCTCCAAATCCTTGAATGCCATGCTCTCCGCCTCGCCTATCGCATCTGTCTCCCCTCCCCTACACGGCTCCTGTACGATCTCACCCCCTTCCCCAACCTCCTCCTTTTCCTTGAAAGGATACGGATCCTGTACACCTCCCGTAAACTCGATCCTCCTCACCCGCTCATCTCCCTGATCCTCTCCCACATCCGCCCGCTGCCGTGCCTGTATTCCCACGTCCCACCCGGTCTCCATATCTCCACCCTCCTTACCCTCTCCCAAGGTGGCTTCCGCCAGCTCCCCCTCCCTGATGATGTCCTCCTGCCCTCCATCTACCCCTCATATCAACTTTGATCCTCCCCCCCTTCCTGTGTCCTTTCCTTTAGGTACCCTCCCTTCCCTTCCCTTCTCTTTCCTTTCCCCCCTTCCTCCTCCCCTCTTCCCCTGGGCTTCCCCTCCCCATTCCTCCCTCCCCCGCTCTCCTCTGCCCATGGCATCTCTGATCTCCCCTCTCCCATTCCCCTCCTCCTCCTCCTCCTCCTCCTACCCACTTGGCAGGTCCCCGGACTCGTACACGCTCAGTGAACATTCGCGCGCCGGAGATCGTCGCCGTCAGTGTTTCGTGTGTGTGCCTTCATTTGTGTGTAGTGTTGTTCGCCGTCACGCCACCACCGTTCACATGCCGTCGCCATCGTCCATGTTCTGTGCACCGTGTCGCCTTGTGTTAGTGCTGTTTCTCGTCCAGCGTGAACGGCTCCATGTTTTTTCGATTTTTAGTGTCTACATCTTTTGCCCACCGTTTTGCTGTCTTCTCTGTGCCACCTTATTGTGCTACTTGTTGTCAAACTCGAGGCTGAATAGCGGCGTATTGTGCTGCCGCCAGCCTGCCTTTGTATAAGGTGTTTAAAATCACAATAAAAAAAAAATCTAAAATCATTAGGGAAAGTGGCAACGACACGAGTATTCACGTTGGTGTGTAGAATGTATACCGTCTGACTTCCGGAAAATTATAATCCACACAATTCCGAAGACTGTAAGAGCTGACAAGTGTGGGAATCAACGCGCGATCAGCTTAACAGCTCATACATCCAAGATGCTGACAAGAATAATGTACCGAAGATTGGAAAAGAAATTTATGTGTTAGATGACGACCAGTTTAGCTTTAGGAAAGAATAAAGGCACGAGAGAGTACATTCTGACGTTGAGTTAATAATGTAAGCAAGACTAAAGAAAGATCAAGACACGTTTATAGCATTTGTCAATCTACAAAAAGCGTTCGACAACGTAAAATGGTGCAAGATGTTGGAAATTCTGAGAAAAATAGGGCTAAGCTATCAACGTGGAAAAGGACAATCGCAGTCTAAGGCGCGGGTACTAAACACAATTACATACATGGAAGATCATCTGCAGCATAGTAAGACACAACTATGAACAGATTTCGAATAAGTCCGCAGCATTATGACCATGTAGAGTATAACAAAAACTACGGATTTTCAACAAAGGACAAAATGCACTTGTTACAAAAAACTGGTGTTCGTGTATTTCATGGGTGCTCCATACAATTTACATGATGGGCGTGATAGTGACCGTTACGTTATGAGTTTCAAATTGCGCGCGAGATAGATTACAGTGATTTCAATAAAAGAAGTGAATGGCTGCATAACTTCAAACAGCAATAGAGAATTGGAAGACGTAGGATATCGAGATTTCAAAGAAAGCGTCAACCTGACAATGCACAGCAAACTGCAGAGCCGTCTAAAAAACCTGACGATGAGATAAACCAATTTATCCCATCGTTTAATAAGGAATTTGTTTCCAACACCGACCGAGCGGTATTTGAAGAGGAAATGCATTTGAAAGGAACTCTGGAAAAGAGGTACATCAATGCCTTAACGCATTAGTATACAATTATGCCGACAGTCAATCTGGATTAAAATGAGCTGTGCTGCGAGAAGCTGGAGGTGCTCTGCCCCCTGCTACCCTTTCTCGTGTGCGTGATGTGGCAGGGGCTGTAAGGAATATTTACGTCACAGCATGCAAGAGTCAGAAAATGGACCTAAGAGGACTACAGCTATGGCATGAACACTGATTTTGGCCTATAGGTGGTCAAAATAACGTGCTGTTGCTTGATTCCTGGTCGGTGTACTAAAATCCTACTCCTTTCGAGCAAACTATACCCCCTCAAAAGCGTGTGACACTGTAGTTCATAAAATATGGAACCACTGGACATTTTCACTCTATAGATGTACGTTTTTCTCCCATTCCGATAAGCCATACTGTCGTACTCCCGCCAGCTACACCTTATGGAATAGCCGTTTACACGACAGAATGTTTCGTATTCAGTTCCATGTCACCACATTCAATCAGTTCCCATCAAACCGTTAAACCATCATGATTCTCTATACATTCTTCAAGAGTGGATACCTAGCTGAATATCCCGCACGGTTAGTACCTTCCAAGGAGTTCGTTTCGACTTTGATAGTGCGAACCTTATGACCACTGTGGCGCGCCACTTTTCATTCGGTGTTGATGGTGTAGGTAATAATTTGTTTTGAACATTCCTTGAATGTCGACTATGTCCATTTTGTGTGATGTCCATTTTGTGAAGTGTAGTTCACACATTACACAGAAGGTTGATCTCTGCGCCTCCCGGACACTCATTTTCTGTCTCCCTCCTCATGCAGTTGGAGAGTCATTAGCAGCTAATGCTTTTCCTGTCATAATTGTTAAAGCAACACTTTGAAATGAGCCTTACTAAAAGACTGAAGTTGCGACTTCGCGCTCAAGGGGTTCCTTGTCAGACTACACAAATTAAATTACAGTAGATTCTTCGCCAGTGAGTTAGCTTTGTTTTCCTGCCCTAGAAATATGTCCTCAATCTTGAGGATTTCTGACCTCTTCTTCCATTTTCCAGAGTTGTTTCTACGCATGTAACAGCTGGTATCCGCACTACTATTAGTCCCTGTCCTAGTTGCAAAATCAAATTTCAAATTCCTTTAGGTAGTTTACTGGTTACCTCTGTAGTTCCTGTGAGGATTATTAACACTGTAAGACTTCTCTGGATGTTTCTTCTGTCTTCCTGGTTGCCCTTTTTAATTGCCTCAACTTTCAGAGTTCTGTAAATCTCCGTTACAACCTAACACAGGGTACTGCGAAATGTCCACCCTAATTTAAAGTTCAAATAAAAACAGATGAGTCGAAATAAACACACTGTATTTATGCAGATATATTCGCACAGTGGGAATTTTCATTTTTAGGAAATATGTCACACAATTGCTGCCCTCGCTAACAGTGCTTTGCTGAAAGCGATATCAGAAATTCTGTATCATTCTAACGATCATTTCTTGAGGACTAAGAACAATTTCGTCCTGTATTAAAATTTTCGGGGCTGGCACCACGCGGCCTATTTTTGCACGCCTCAGCCTTAAGATGCCGACATAGCAAAAATCTCAGGGTGTAAGGAAGATCAAATGATTATGCCTACCAGGGGACTTCGAACTGTGAAGAAAGTAACAATACAAGAAACATCTGTCTCAACACATGGAGAGAAATCTAAGATGTTTGAACGGTGGCTCCTTACTGCTGAAATAATACTTGTTCAATCTTCAGTATTCGGAGTCTTGGTGAAAACGTTTATCGTGTGAGTGTCTCGTTGAGAATTTAATAAACACAATAGTACCAGCCTCTTCGAAAACGTAAGGACTAATTTTCCCAATTCCTCCAGACCTGCACCTTATGTTAACACGGTCGTATTGTAGTGGTTTTCATGAAGTTCACGAGGTTTCTGTCAACTCCAGTATCGAAAATTTTGATGACTAACGCATTCAGGTAACGGAATGCGTGGTTCACCACTGCTAACAACCATAATACCTTCAAGCACATTTTCAAGGATGTTTGCACATGACATCATACAATTTTTGTAATCAAGTTCAAACAATTTTTGAACAATGACCATCTTGTATGCATGAAATCGGAAATCCTGCTTCTAAATTCGACGCATACTCCGATCAGATAACTGAAGTACTCTAACATGTTTTCCAGAGTGTTTCTTTGGAGACAGCCGAAAAGAACACCTCACTGCATTAATGATTTCTGGAGCTCTAACACTGCGTTATCTTCCTCATCTTCTCTACTTTTTTCAACTATGTCACCACATTCCTTGAAGTTTTACAATGTAAACAAATTCTCCCACTCCATCGATATCATTCACTGTAATACAGGTTCTTTATTTTGATCCATTTGTTTTGTGTTTGAACTTTAAATTACGGAAGACCGCACTCTTTATATTATGAGATTATTCCAATGAATTACTTTAGAAGTTTAGCAGGTTTCACTACTTTTATTATCAAAGGTATGTATTTAATTTGAGCCGGCCGTTGTGGCCGAGCGATTCTAGGCGCTTCAGACCGGAACCGCGCGACTGCTACCGTCGCAGGTTTGAATCCTACCTCGGGCATGGTTTTGTGTGATGACCTTAAGTTAGTTAGGTTTAAATAGTTCTAAGTTCTAAGGGACTGAAGACCTCAGATGTTAAGTCCCATAATGCTCCGAGACATTTCATTTAATTTGTTACGGCAACTAATATTCAAAGTGGTCAGTTTAAATTAAGTAATTTTTGTTGACAGAAGCTTTCCAGACCTTATTTTCTTCACATGAAAGACGAATCCATTAAAATGTCCTTTTGAAATCTGCCCCGTGTGGATTTACCAAAAATGAAATCTTAAGCTTAATTTTAAAATCAGGGATTATTTTTCCCAAAAGTAATGATTCTGCGTCAAGTAACATTATAGATACACTATAAATGCTCAACTTTTTTCTTGTATCAGAATTATTTCTACAGTTCTCCGTCACGTCAAGTATGTAGTATGACCCACTCACCGAAAACGAAAAACGATTTCATTGGGAATAAGTAACAAAATACTATCTTGTTCACAATTCCAATTCTTTTTTATCTCACCAAAACCCTGGTTTGTTTCAATAACAGTTTGTGCTGTATATATATATATATATATATATATATATATATATATATATATATATATATATATATATATATATATATATAGACTGTCAATGCACAGTATTACTGTTCGTTTTTGGAACATCACCTGCGACCAGCTTAGCAAAAGAAGCGGCGACACTTTCTGCGCAACCCGCCCATCATTTTGCACGGCAATGAGCGGGCGCATAAAGCGCAAGCTGTAGCTGCTCTGGTCGGCCGATGGGACTTAGAAGTACTGTACCATCACCATACTCCCCGAACTTAAGTCCTTGTGACTTTTATTTGATTTTGAAGATGGAGGAACCACTTCGTGGCATTCGCTTCAGAACTGTTCCAGAGATTCGACAGACAGCACACCGCTCCATTCTCACCATCAACAGAACAGGCTCTGCTAACGGTATACTACGCCTTCCACGTCGCTGGCAATGGTTTCTACACAACGCTGGTGAATACTTTGCAGAGCAGTACCAGGTACAAACATGTAAGTCTTTTGTATCGGTTGTGAATAAATACTTTCCACAATTTCAGTTCCAATATATATAGTGTGTGTGTGTGAATTAGTTTAAATTAACAATTTCAATAAATATAAAGTAAGTACAAGACAAGAATAATGGGGAATAGCTTGAAAATCTATTAAATTTAGAGAATGATGAAAGAACAAAGACTTTTTTGTATAGTGGGACCTCGACTCGCAGTTGTGACTTTCACTCAGTACATATTCAGCAAATTGCTTCTCATACATTCCTGAGTCCATACGATTCTCAAACAACGGCAGTGAAAAATTTAAAATTCACATTACGTAGATTTCTGCTGTTTATTCACTCAAGGTACTATCGATTTGATGCGACACACTGCTCAGCAGGAGTTTCCATTTATCTCATGGACTCTGAGAAGACTTGTTTCAGACTGTTTTGAGTTGGCCACAGGCTTGTGAATCGATCATGAGCGGTTCTGGTACATTTTTAATTTCAGAAGTAGGAAATTTCATCTGATAGTAAGGATGGAAGGTTCAACGCTGAGTCTTACTTTCCAGCAAGAAAATGCGAGTTCGGTGCTACTGAATGCTGTGTATCAGAACAAAAATTAGAAGAGGAGAAAAAGTCTGATGAACAAGTTCGATTATAGTTATGATCGTTTCATCACTAACCGCAACGACACATCATGAGATGGAGACGTCAGTCCAACTTGTTTGTGAACGAAGTCACTACGGTTTGGAATAAGCAATCGACTCGGTGTTCACCAACGGTTTCTGAAAGAGGATGTGTTTCTGATTTTTTAAGTGTCTTGTTACTGAAAAATCAGGTTCTCAGTGAAATCTAATTGCTACCTGCTCCGTTCCTCTCTCTCGTCCATCTCATGGGTTTGATACCCTGTAATTCACACAATTTAACATTATATTCTGGATGATTGTTTTAAACGCTTAACTACGAATGGCAACACTTGCCACGTAAACGGCGTGATTCGGAAGGCTGTGAAAATATTAGGTCGCGGATTTGTGCGCATTTCTCTAAGAAACAGTACTGTTGACAGAAAAATAAGAAAAACAGAGAACATTCTGTAATCGAGTAACGTGTCTTGTAGGGGAAAACCATGAAAACTACTAAGTATATAACGACCATATTCGTATTCGTCTTCATAGAAGGTCCGGTACGAATCTGGTCGCGGGGTCCTTGTTTCATGAAGAGTGTGCTGAGGGTATGTAGCCATGGTTGATCTATTTCAGCATCTGATGGCTGGCTGTTGTGTGCTGTCCTTAGGTTAGTTAGGTTTAAGTAGTTCTAAGTTCTAGGGGACTGATGGCCATAGATGTTAAGTCCCATAGTGCTCAGAGCCATTTGAACCATTTTTTATTTCAACATCATATAATAACAGTTAGCTAAAACTAAGTTAGTTGTATGAATATCGGAAATTATGCTGTGTTGATAATTTTTACTTTTGAACCGTCCAATTACAACTGCATGAAACACAATTTTATGCCACAAGCGTTTCGCCTTTATTATTTAGAAGGCATCTTCAGCGGCCTGGAATATGTACATATTTTTGTTTATATTATTTAGTTTACATTTATGACGTTGTATAGAGGGTGAAGCACCTAAAACTTGAACAGAAAATGTGTTGTGAAAACGGAATGTGTTGTTCACGTATGGTTTTCACAGAACGGATTGATGGCCAGTGGTTCGTATTTTTAGCCAATCAACAGAATGTAATAATATTTAGAAAGTATACTTTTTGTGCAGACATACACTTTTTTTAAATGGAACAATGCCTATTGATATTGACAGATTAAATGTACGGTAAATTAGATTGCCAGTGGTATTTTGATGCAGGATTCTACTGCGAGTAGTTTATGAGATATCGTATTTTGAGAAGTTTCCACATGGGCACTTTTTTGTGCCATTGAACCTGCATAATTGTTAGGTGCGATGTTGTTATTTTTCTTATAGTGCGCTTGTGCTTTCCTTGAACGCATTGTGACTTGTTAGTCAATTAGTGTGTGACAGTAAAGTAATGAGCGACGACGGGATTTACCAATGCAGAAAAAGCTGATATGCCCATAACGTGCTGGGAGTGTAGGAAAAATACCTTTCGTTCTTCTACTGTGTATGTGGCAAGATATCCCAATAGACGTCAACCATATCGGCAGTCATGTATCAACCTCTTCTCCCAATTACGTGAAAGTGGTAGTGTAACATAGTAGTGTAACACATCGACAAAGTAACAGAAGTAAACAAGTGACGACGGAAGAGCGGAAATTAATGTTGTTGGTGCAGTTGCAGTCGATCCGCACGTTAGTTTCCGCGCAATCGCACGAGAACAGCATGAGTCAGGTAAGTGCCCTACCCTTTCTCCACCGACATAGGTTCTATCCCTGTCACCTCTCTCTCCATGAAGAGCTGCATGGTAAGGGTTATGAGAATAGAGTTCACTTTTGTATGTGGGCAGTAAGACAGGATACTTAAGATGATCATGTATCTTGTTTAGTGGCGTATCATGTGTCTTGTTTAGTGTTGAAACCCCATTTACCAATCATGGCCAGATAAACAACCAAAACAGGCACTATTGGTCTTGCAACAATCCCCGTTGGCTTCGTCAGGTGGAAGGTCAGAACAAATGGCGTGTAAACGTGTGGCGTGGGTCAGTGAGCCATCAGCTCATAGCCCCATTTTTCGAAGACGGAGCTCACAAGTATCGCAGTTTCCTAACAGACCGTTTTCTAGGGATGGGCAAATTTCTAAAAATATTGATGTATTTTTTATTGATATTTACGAAAGATTTCGATGTTCTCGGGAAAATGATAACGACAATTCGATACATCAGTCGATACTTTCAATATTTACAGGAATTTAAAAAAATGTTCGAAGTCACAAAAATGATTAAGAAAGCTTTAAGATTCGGCAAATACTTCTTTATAACAAACGTTGACCAATAAAAGACATACAATGTACTATAAAATCACTTATTTACAAAAAAATAATTAATGAAACCATTAATCATCAAAGATAGACACTAATAGAATTCTTTGTTTAGTATGTTCCCCTGTCAGTCTGCTTCTGTTGTCTAGCACAACCAACTTTACGAAGGAAGCGACTCTTCTGGACTCAGTAGAATAGGCTCGGTATATTATTTTTGAGCAGTTTCTGTCAAAACAGATGTGACATGATGACTAAACATTTCAGACAACGGGACCCATTTTTCATGGAATACCTGTCCAGTAATGTGTGAGATTTTTCTGCCAAATATGCATTACTTTTCCAGTACGTCTATCTTTTCTTGATCCAGGCAGTTAGGGGGGGGGGGGGGGGGGGGAGGCTAAGAGATCCGAACATTCTGCCTCATAGTTGGGAGCAGGGAGTAGTAATTCCCACCATTCTCTTACAGTGCTGTCACCAAATGTGCGCATTTTGCAACTTGTACCTACGACTATCAGTGGTGGTAATGACACACAGAAGTAACTAGCTTTCACGAATATGTGGTATACATACATTCAAATTCAAATGAAAATAAAATGAGCTCGTTGTAAGACATTTACAATCAGATTACAAAAATTGGTAGTAGTTGGAATGGACAATAAATCTGGTGATGAGAACTGCAGTTCCTACGAATCAACAGACCATAAAAATATCGCTTCCGATAGTCAGTATCAAGTATCGATTTACTGATATATCGATAGTTTAAATGCCTCCGAAATGTATCGATATTATTTCGAAGAAATTTCAGTATTCTGACATACCGATATGTCTTGACTATCCGTACCATCATTCACGGATGCTGGGAAACGTTCTTCTGCAGAAAAGGAGGAACCTGTGGTAACAACATGATGGCTGTCCAGCCCATAGTGGACGAAGGACTACAGCATACATACAAGAATGATCGGAAGCAGAGGACCTGTGCCTTGGGAGGACCATTCCACGGATTTGACACCTGTAGACTTTTATGAACCATGGACCTTGCCGTTGGAGGGGAGGCTTGCGCGCCTCAGTGATACAGATGGCCGTACCGTAGGTGCAACCTCAACGGAGGGGTATCTGTTGAGAGGCCCGACAAACGTGTGGCTCCTGAAGAGGGGCAGCAGCCTTTTCAGTAGTTGCAGAGGCAACAGTCTGGATGATTGATTGACCTGGCCTTGTAACACTAACCAAAACGGACTTGCTGTGTTGGTACTGCGAACGGCTGAAAGCAATGGGAAACTACAGCTGTAATTTTTCCCGAGGGCATGCAGCTTTATTGTATGGTTAAATGATGATGCGTCCTCTTGGGTAAAATATTCCGGAGGTAAAATAGTCCCCCATTCGGATCTCCGGGTGGGGACTACTGAGGAAGACGTCGTTATTAGGAGAAAGAAAACTGGCGTTCTACGGATCAGAGCGTGGAATCTCAGATTCCTTAATCGGGCATTTAGGTTAGAAAATTTAAAAAGGGAAATGGATAGGTTTAAGTTAGAAATAGTGGGAATTAGTGAAGTTCGGTGGCAGGAGCAACAAGACTTTTGGTCAGGTGAATACAGGGTTATAAGTACAAAACCAAATAGGGGTAATGCAGGAGTAGGTTTAATAATGATTAAAAAATAGGGGTGCGGGTAAGCTACTACAAACAGCACAGTGAATGGTCAGGTGAATACAGGGTTATAAGTACAAAACCAAATAGAGGTAATGCAGGAGTAGGTTTAATAATGATTAAAAAATTGGGGTGCGGGTAAGCTACTACAAACAGCACAGTGAACGCATTATTGTGGCCAAGATAGACACGAAGCCCACGTCTACCACAGTAGTACTAGTTTATATGCCAACTAGCTCTGCAGATGATGAAGAAATTGATGAAATGTATGATGAGATGAAAGAAATTATTCGGGTAGTGAAGGGAGAAGAAAATTTAATAGTGATGGGTGACTGGAATTCGAGAGTAGGAAAAGGGAGAGAAGGAAACATAGTGGGTGAATATGGATTGGGGGAGAGAAATGAAAGAGGAAGCCACCTGGTAGAATTTTTCACAGAGCATAACTTAATCATATCATAGCTAACACTTGGTTCAAGAATCATAAAAGAATGTTGTACACATGGAAGAATCCTGGAGTTACTAGAAGGTATCAAATAGATTACATAATGGTAAGACAGATATTTAGGAAGCAGGTTTTAAATTGTAGAACATTTCCAGGGGCAGATGTGGACTCTGACCACAATCTATTGGTTATGAACTGTAGATTAAAACTGAAGAAACTGCAATAAGGTGGGAATTTAAGGAGATGGGACCTGGATAAACTGACTAAACCAGAGGTTGTACAGTTTCAGGGAGAGCATAAGGGAACAATTGACAGGAAGGGGGGAAAGAAATACAATAGAAGAAGAATGGGTAGCTCTGAGGGATGAAGTAGTGAAGGCAGCAGAGGATGAAGTAGGTAAAAATACGAGGGCTAGTACAAATCCTTGGGTAACAGAAGAAATATTGAATTTAACTGATGAAAGGAGAAAATATAAAAACGCAGTAAATGAATCAGGAAAACAAGAATACAAACGTCTCAAAAATGAGATCGACAGAAGGTGCAAAATGGCTAAGCAGGGATGGCTAGAGGACAAATGTAAGGATGTAGAGGCTTATCTCAATAGGGGTAAGATAGATACTGCCTACAGGAAAATTAAAGAGACCTTTGGAGAAAAGAGAACCACTTGTATGAATATCAAGAACGCAGATGGAAACCAAGTTATAAGCAAAGAAAGGAAGGCAGAAAGGTGGAAGGAGTATATAGAGGGTCTATACAAGAGCGATGTACATGAGCACAATATTATGGAAATGGAAGAGGATGTAGATGAAGATGAAATGGGAGATACGATACTGCGTGAAGAGTTTGACAGAGCACTGAAAGACCTGAGTCGAAACAAGGTCCCGGGAGTAGACAACATTCCATTGGAACTACTGACGGCCTTGGGACAGCCAGTCCAGACAAAACTCTACCATCTGGTGAGCAAGATGTATGATACGGGCGAAATACCGTCAAACTTCAAGAAGAATATAATAATTCCAATCCCAAAGAAAGCAGGTGTTGCCAGATGTGAAAATTACCGAACTATCATTTTAATAAGTCACAGCTGCAAAATACTAACGCGAATTCCTTACAGGCGAATGGAAAAACTGGTAGAAGCTGACATCGGCGAAGATCAGTTTGGATTCCGCAGAAATGTTGGAATACGTGAGGCAATACTGACCCTACGACTTATCTTAGAAAATAGGTCAAGGAAAGGCAAACCTACGTTTCTAGCATTTGTAGACTTAGAAAAAGCTTTTGACAATGTTGACTGGAATACCCTCTTTTAAATTCTGAAGGTGGCAGGGGTAAAATACAGGGAGCGAAAGGCTATTTACAATTTGTACAGAAACCAGATGGCAGTTATAAGAGTCGAGGGGCATGAAAGGGAAGCAGCGGTTGGGAAGGGAGTGAGACAGGGTTGTAGCCTGTCCATGATGTTATTCAATCTGTAAATTGATGAAGTAGTAAAGGAAACAAAAGAAAAATTCGGTGTAGGTATTAAAGTCCATGGAGAAGAAATAAAAACGTTGAGGTTCGCCGATGACATTGTAATTCTGTCAGGGACACCAAAGGACTTGGAAGAGCACTTGAACGGAATGGACAGTGTCTTGAAATGAGGATATAAGATGAACATCAACAAAAGGAAAACGAGGATAATGGAATGTGGTCGAATTAAGTCGGGTGATGCTGAGGGAATTAGATTAGGAAATGAGACACTTAAAGTAGTAAAGGAGTTTTGCTATTTGGGGAGCAAAATAACTGATGATGGTCGAAGTAGAGAGGATATGAAATGTAGACTGGCAATGGCAAGGAAAACTTTCCTAAAAAAGAGAAATTTGTTAACATCGAGTATAGATTTAAGTGTCAGGAAGTCGTTTCTGAAAGTATTTGTATGGAGTGTAGCCATGTGTGGAAGTGAAACGTGGACGATAAATAGTTTGGACAAGAAGAGATAGAAGCTTTCGAAATGTGGTGCTACAGAAGAATGCTGAAGATTAGATGGGTAGATCACATAACTAATGAGGAGGTATTGAACAGAATTGGGGAGAAGAGGAGTTTGTGGCACAACTTGACAAGAAGAAGGCACCGGTTGGTAGCACATGTTCTGAGGCATCAAGGGATCACAAATTTAGCATTGGAGGGCAGCGTGGAGGGTAAAAATCGTAGAGGGAGACCAAGAGATGAATAATCTAAGCAGATTCAGAAGGATGTAGTTTGCAGTGACCACTGGGAGACGAAGAAGCTTGCACGGGATAGAGTAGCATAGAGAGCTGCATCAAACCAGTCTCATGACTCAAGACAACAACAACAACTACAGACTTTTGCCTGTTGGGAAAGCTGAAAGACGGTGTCAACAAGGAGATACCAATTACATCCGATGATACGCAAGAACGTATTACTGCATTCTTCTCGGCCATCTCCACTGAAATGCAGGCACGTGTGCAGAAGTCGTTCCATATTATTGGATGTGTATATTGCCGCCGCCGATTGTCATTTTGAACACAATCTTTGATGTCAATTGTCTCGTTACTCCTAAGAATCCACATAACTAATACATGCACTTGTGTTGTTCTTTAGTGTGTGCTACCACGGGTATTGCACAAGTGTCGACGCGAGAACTTTTCAAAATACTGTATCTCGTAAAAGCCTCGCACTACAATCCTGCAACGTACACCACCGATATTCTAATTTACCCTATTTTTAGTTCGTTAATGTCACCAGGCATTGTTCCATTTACAAAAGTGTACTTTTGCACAAAAAATGCACTTTCTAGTTAGTATTACTATCTGTTGATTCGCTAAAAATACGAGCACATGATTACCAATCCATTCTATGAAACTACACATCAATAGCAATTTTCATTCCAGCAATATTTGCGATGCAAGTTGTGGGTGTTTCGTCATGTATGTAGGCTATAGAGAGTTCTGACAGTCCGATTTTGTGTGAAGTAGTAATATTTTAAAGGTTTACGTACAGGTTTCGTGGATGTTGTTCTACATGTTGTGGTTCTGTTCCATTGCTAGCACTGTTATTCTTGTTGTAATCACCATTTGAAATTCTGTTTTTAGAATCCACAGCACTAGGAGCAGAACACTTGCTTGAAGTTATGGTTTGGTTGGTGTTGCGAACTGTCGAATCTTATTACCAACGATCGAATGTTACACACAACTACAGAATGTGTTTTTGTGATATCTGTGATCTGTTTGTGTGTGCATGTGTGTGGAAAATGGTTTTGTTTTGGTTTTATTAGGAGATGGTATATATAAACATATGTACCATTAGCGTGTGTGTGTGTGTGTGTGTGTGTGTGTGTGTGTGTGTGTGTGTTTGTGTGTGTGTGTGTGCGCGCACGCAATTGATCAGTTGATGTTGATACTATAGGAAATATTTTGGTTGTATTACTACGAATATGCATTTTTTGTACTTCGTCGTTCTGCAGGGAGCACACAATAAATGCATCGGCGCATGAAGGTGCGTCAAGCAGGAAACGATTTTCATGAATTCCATAAGGGACTGATGTACAAGGGCTATTCAAAAAGTAAGGAACGATAGGTCGCGAAATGGAAACCACAGTGAAAATCAAAACTGTTTTATTTGCAACGGTTAGCTCCAACTTCCAGCTTCTTCTCTACACAGTCGCCGCTCAGACTTAGACATCTGTCGTAGCGTTGTACAAACTTTTCAATTCCCTCGTCATAGAAGACAGCTGCCAATGCTTTTCGATAATTTTCTACTCTGGACTGCTGTTCGTTGTCTGTGTCAAAATATTGTCTCCATAGCCAGCGGTTCATTTGAGCAGAGATGAACCTCAGCGGTAGCCAATTACGGGCTGTATTGTGGGTGATCAAACACTTCCCATCGCATAAGCTGCAGGAGCATCTTCATTGCCCCTGCAGAGTGAGGCCGAGAATTTTCATGTAGAACGAACCACATGACAGTTACGTTATGTGGATTGCATAGCTTCAGGCGAAATCTTTCGCCAGTCCCTCGTACTTGGTGGGAGAAGCTAATTTATAGCCGTCTTTACGTTCTCACTGTGAGCTCAGAACTGAAATGAGGGACATGATGCTATCGACAGGCATACTAGACACAGTGTCCAACGCTTCTGTGCGAAGCTTCATCAGATTTTCACTGTATTTTCCATTTCTCGACTGATCGTTCCTTACTTTCCGAATAACCCTCGTAATAAAGTACAGCCCAGTTTTCTGCGACAGTCGCAAATTTCTTGTACGCTGTGCCCTCTTCGACGATCACCACTTCCCTATTACAGCCAATGCCCTTTTTTGTTTTTGACATGTGTGTCGGGTCTTGTACACCGAGCATGTAGCTACTGCAGCACACAGCTAGGGGACAAGACACAGGTTATTCCATACACACGCAAGTCCTGTGGGCGGCACTGCGCGGGAACCTATACCATGCAAACACGTTCCAATCGCCGCTTATGCACCGACCCGTTTCTGATATTTTGGGGCTTATCGTTTCGGCTGCAGCTGAAATAAGCGAAATAAGAGTGCCTTAGAAGGAAGTCCGACAAATTCGTCACGCAGTTTAGCACCTTATAATGGTTGGCAGTAGCTCACCAAGCTGTGCACTCACTGAGTCTGAAACATTAGGAAATAACAGTAGCGTAACGACCGACCACTTCGGATGTACTGTCGGACGTCAGTATTAAAATTGGCTATTACCCTATGTTAATTATGGAGACGTTGATCTAGAAATTATCAGCTTTTATGATGAAACATCGGTGAATAATCGACGCTGGAGTTCTTAAAGTCCCCACCAATTCGATGAACAGCCTTTTCAATATTTGGAAACTGACTTGTGGTACAAATTAACGTCTCACAAGTCATTGGACACATATTATACATAAAAATGTGTCTTTTTTATAGATATGTGAAACATATACTGCAACCGTTTATCAGAGAACTAATAAACTAAAACTTTGTGTTCTGCCTTACGGCAGGTCTTGCAATGGGGGAAGCCTCGTCAGAGCGGTCCACCGCATGAGCGTCCAGGGAAGTGATTCCGGTGGTGGTTTCCCACTACGTTCCACTGATGATGATGAAATGACAATGAGGACAACACAATACCCAGTCCCTGAGCGGAGAAACTCTCCGACCCAGCCGGGAATCGAAACGGGCCCCTTGGCGTGTCAGACCGCCCGCGCTGATCACTCAGCTATCGGGGCGGACAGTGAACTAATAACTAACGAAAATATTGGTGGTTCTTATCTGCGGGATAAGATATGAGCAGTAAGCACCAAAGCCTCTATTGCAGCAACTGGAGAGATTCATACCCCATTTCCTGAGAGGAATCTCATTGTTTTCTCTACTTAACAGAGATCTGGTGGGAAACACTATAAACTTTAACTCCTTCTTTGGTACTGGAACACGAATCAAAAGTTGCATGCGCTTGTTATCCACCCTAAACCCATGACTTCTAATCGATATAGCGATTTAGGTCGCAGGCCAGAAGACGATATTTGTAACTTTTAAGGTATGAGATTCATAGAATAGGTCTGAATGTTAGACTCTTTTCAATCATTCTGCAAGATCAAACTTTATCACTATCTCCTCACCAAAAATTTGTTTTGTAATTCCGTGTCGCTGCATTGCGCTTCGCGGAAGATAATGGCTAAATTGAAAGCTTAATGTGCTTAGTGTAGTTTCAAGTCCTTGCACTGCACTTGCACATGGCTTCCTTTGTTTAGTTTGCTGCTGAGCTGTATTTCGATGTTTCATTTTCGAGCAGTACCTAGTTTCCGTTCCCACATGTAAGACCTGAAAATTTGTTAGGACCAGTAAGTTTATATCAGATTTTATTTCTTAAGCAGATAGTCTCATTCTTACAGAACAGTGCTACATTCGCTTCTGTTTCATTTAGTGTTTTGAATCTCATTTAGTAAGTTTTGTACATATAGTTACAGGAAATTTTAAGAGAAGCATTTTGGACATTTGGTTTTTCAAAATTCGATTTGTAATTTTATAAAGAAGTTTTATTATGTTAACAAACTTCACGTAATTTACTGTGATTTCATGCATTGTAGCACTGTTCTCTGCAATACAAGATACAGAATTCCACAGTACAGTTCCTCTAATGTACAGTTTTACATTGTCTAATTATTGTTGGTGAAAGTTAATTGCAATACGATTCTACAGTTTCAGATAGTTTTGGGTATTCTTTTTATCAGACAGCGTTTACGTAAGCACACCATTTGGACTGGCCAGGTTCACAGTCAACACATACATACACGAAAATTTAAGAACAGGAAACCAGCTTAATTTACAGCAACAACAGATAGTTACAACTGACAAATCCAGCACAGGCTTATTTCGGCAGTTGTAGGACATTACTGTTTTGCATTGCCATTCGTTACCTGTTTCGAATGTAGCAAGTCTCTCAGAAGGAATGAGTCGTTTTATTCTCAATATTTACCCTGTTATTTGTGCACCTATGTCGTTCCTCTATCCCTAAGGGGATAGGACGTCACATGGGCCAACTTGGAGCAGGAGAGTTACCACAGGACATTTTAATTTCTACTGTCTATACTTTTACAAATAAATTCATAAAATATTATCACCATGACTAGGAAGGATTGAAGACTCACACTCATCGCAGTGGAAGTTCAAAAATTTAGCAAAATACCTATGTGAAATGTCATTACTTTTTCTCTTATTACTGGCTGCATTTGTTGCTATAGGTACACTTTTCTTCCTAAGTAAGAGAGATTCTTCGATGAATTTTTCATAGAATACAAACAGTAGTTACAGGTGTATGAAACTCTAGAATTTTCCAAATCCATTAAAAAACTGCGGAAAAAATTGAGATAATTTACTATAAAACTTCAGTTTTTTCTAAACATGAAGTTTAATATGTAACAGTTCATTCATTTTTTTCATTAATTAAATATCTTCTAGAGTTTCATACACCTGTAGCTATGGTTTGTATGCTGTGCAGATGTCATCGAAGAATCTCTCTAACTTAGGAAGAAAAGTGTACCTATACCAACAAATGCAGCCAGTAGTAAGTGAAAAAATGATGAAACTTTACATGTAAAACAACGTGTTTTTTATGTTTTTGAGCTTCCACTGCTATTAATATGAATCATGAATCCTTCCTGGTCATGCTGTTAAAGTTTTATGTATTTATTTGTAAAAGTATAGACAGTGAAGATTAAAATGTCCCGTGGTGCCTCTCCTGCTCCAAGTCGGCCCGTTTGACGTCCTACCCCCCTTAAACAGAAGGCAGGCAGGTTTAACTTGATCACAAAGGCAGATGTCTGAGCAGGTAGTCAAGTTGGGAAATGGGTGTCATAGTCATTTCTGGTGACAGTTCTGGTTCGGCATACAGTTTTAATCCGCCACACTCCATTGCATTCATTCTAGCAACAGTTCCCGAGACTGCGGGAAAGTCACGTTCCCGCAATATCCATTGTTCCAGTTCGCAAGGTGCGCAGGATAAATTATGTGGAGTTTGGAAGGTGGGGGATGATATACTGGTGAAAGTAAAGCTGTGAGAACTTACCAGCGAAAGGCAAAGATCCCAGTTTAGAGTCACTCTGTTACTGACTGAAAATACGAGGGATGTTCAATAAGTATTGCAATTCGTTTTTTTTTCCCTAAAAACCGGTTGGTTTTATTCAGCATTCCAGTACACTATGTTATGCTCCCCTGTTTTGGCTACAAACTCACATTTATCAACTCGATCTCCGTTCAATGCAACGGCCTTACGACAGCTTAAAGCGATGGCCTGTTTGACCAGCATGGTACCACTCTACTGGTAAACGTCGGAGCCAACGTCTTATTGCACCAATAACCTCCCCATCATCCACGTACTGCTTCCCATGGAGTGCATTCTTGATTGGGCTAAACCGTCGGAAGTCGGAGGGTGTGAAATCTGGGCTGTACGGTGGATCCCAGGCGGTACACAGCTTTGAGTACACCAATTGGTGGACAAATGTGTCAGCACTGCAGAGACGTCCGGTTCAGCTGCGAGGTGTTTAACTGTGATCCGTCGATCGGCTCCAATAAGGGTGTCCGCACGTTCCAACACTGCAGTAATCAGAGCTGTGTGTTGCCGGGCGGCACGTGGGAGATCTGATTCGTGTGTTAGATTTTGTTGTGATGACGACAGACCCCTCGCCCAACGATTCACCATACTTCCATTCACTGCCAGGTCTCAGTAGACATTCTGCAAGTGCCTAAACGTATGTCCGATGCTCTGGTTTTAGGCCAAAAGAAACACACAGTTCTCTGCTTGGGACGCATCACTTTGAAGGCTATGTACAGCGCCTTCTAACAATACCACCACTTGCAAAGTAGGTTAGAAATCAGATTAATAATGTTGCTCACGCAGCATATGTTTGCTTTCTCGGGTAACAACAAAGTTATTGACTGTGAATGGTATCGTCAGAATGGAAATAATGAAGTCACTGTAAAAAAGTCATTAATTTTGCCACTTATCTTGAATGGATTCCCACGTAGATTTCTTCGAAGTTGTTATGGCTCAGCTTGTTGATTCTAGGGTGATTCCACTTTGACTGCTAGAAGGTCCAGATCTGTATTTTAGCTATATTTGAAGACCTAACAAACGCGTTTTTCAGGAAATTCTTAATGATAAAACAATCCCAGATAAGAATAATGGTATGGTAGAAATAGTTTTTGACTTGGTGTTCACGATCCACATTTTTATTAGACTTCTTGTAAATTTACATATACTTCTTCTTAATTGTCACATCATCAAGAAAACAGTTTTGTATCAATCTTCATATATTTAATTTCCACTTTAACCAAACACCAGACTTGACTGTTCTTTTACAAAGCGAAATAACAACTTAACTTCTGCAAAGTGAAACAAAGACTGCTCTGTACGCATTCGCGCCAGAACGGTTACAAGTAAGTCAAAGATTATGACAGTCTCACAGAAATGAATACACACAAAAATCATATCACTGTACTACATCGATACATCGGAGTACCTATACATTAATAAAACCAAATGTGAATATTGTCACAAAATTATGTCTGTTACATCGCAAAAAAGTAGTACGATATTACTGGTAGCGAGAACTGTAGTTGGAGCGCCGTAATGATCACGTAAATAAAGAACCATTACAGCCTCCGTCTATCGGAACTTCGTGAATCTATAGGGACCGAAGTGGAAATATTCCACGCAGTGCCACAGAAAATTCCGAATTCTTTTCAACTCAAATTTGCAAGAAAAAGTAATTTTTTGCGTTATTACTAAACGCCCCTCGTACATTCCGAGAACTAGTGTTGTTGTTTATGTTTTGTCACTTACTACGTTTACACGAGGTTATTGGGTCAGATTTTGCTGATATAATTTGATTTGTCAGTAATAGCTTTAATAGTAGTTTACATCCACAAAAACATGCATGTCAATTCCGCTCTTTAAGAACTATTCGAGTCGCACGTTTCCTTACATCTGTAGTACCACTATCAGTAGGAACTTATCTTTTCGCCTCCATAAACTTCTTTTAGTGTTTCATTTACTGATAGACATGTTACGGCAATAATTACTAAGACTTATGTAATACTGCTAGTTCTCAAAGTATCTCCTAGCAAGTTTTACAGATAGGCTAATCACTATTTTGACCTACTGTTTCTGTAGTCTTTTCTGTGTTTGGAAACGTATGCCAATTTTTTGCGAAATTAGTCCCCAATATAACTATTCTGCATCCAAGGACTATTGACAAGAGTCGATAAGCCTAACATATTGACGGCGTTCGTTTTCAGTGTCTTGACGTGCTCATCACAACTGACAGTACATTTTTGCACCAATGTATTTTATTTTTGTTACAAAATCTATATATTTGTCATCCTCATTCAAATACATATCCCATAATTAACAACGAGAATTTTTACCCTACCTCACATTTTTCAGGATGTCATTCACTTGTTCTTGGAGATGTATTCCGTCTTTGCAATTAAGTGAAAGGCAGTTTGTTTCTCACCATACACGTTACACTTCTTTTATTTGTAAAGCATCTCAATGGTCTCTAATACATCTTTGTTTTATATATTTAACAATTCTTTACCTAGTAGTTACAAATATGCTACTGTATCATGCTTTCTCTTGCTGTTCACTTACTTTTAAGATTAGAAAAAAACTTTTGCAGCCCAAGTTTCTTGGGGTTAAATTATCATTTGGTATTAATTTAACCTCACGAAATTTATGCTGCAGAAGTTGTCTCCAACGTGAAGAACAAGACAACAACAAGAGAAAACGTAATATAGTAAGATATTTGTATTAAATAACACATTAACAACACACATAAAAGAAACATGTATTACGGGATACTGAAAATGTTTCACAAATAAAAGAAATGAAAGGCGTATGACAAATAACAAACTGTCTTTCATTTAGTTTCAAAGATGGAATAGGCATCCATACCTTTTGAAGCAACTAAGGAACGACGGAAAACGGATAAAATGACTGCCATTAACTTAAGTAGTGTTTAATCGCAGCAGTACTATACAAGTGACGGAACAAAAACACCTAATAAAAAAGAAACAAAAAGAATTGCTCATGATCCTCGAAGTAAATGTAACTTACCATTTCTTTACTGTTGACGTTGTAGGAATACTCCATATGAGACTTCATCTCACGAAGATGGACAATTCCTTGTTGACAAATCGTTCGGAATCATTTACTTCCGTTGGAGCGAAACAATTATACATTACGGTACCTGTGAATCGACGCGCCAATAATGCTGACAATAGCATTCGACGTTCAAAGTATGTAAGTAGCTCTTGTACAAAATTAATTAAACATTTACATTTTAATTTTGCTTATGTCTGTAATCGACGCGCGCGCGCTGTCCATATGAATTTCATATTTCTAGTTGGAAATCGTTTGCCGTTTGCACACAAAGGTCAACTGATGGCAGGTGCCGAATTGTGTTGTCGAGTGATCCGTTCAAACGAGAATGTGTTTTAATTAAACCCTTTGTGGAAGATGAAATAATATCGGTGGAATGCAGAATTTCAGTATCGAAACCTTTGATATGTATAGTCTGTCGGACGCTCCGTTATTAATGGCTGCTTTCTGTCGATGTTACGTTAGCAGTACAGTAAAACAAACACAACAAGTAACAAAGTATTGTAAAATCGCAGCACTTTGCATCAATAAAGCAGGCCAATGATACGGTTTTGGAAAATTGTGTGGTAACTAGCATGAATATCTCCCGTTCAGATCAGTGTCAGAGTTGCTGCAGTGCACGTTGGAAGGAGGAAGCTGCACCGAAGTGTCGATGTTGATAAAAGTGACTTAAAGTAAAAACGCCGTCTTGCACTTTTTAATCGATTAAAGTAAGACACTTGAGCTCAATGTTGAATCCAAGATATCGGATTTACGTACCCAGCAATAAATAAGTTTAAAAATCGTTTTTCGTTAAACTCACAAAAACTGCAGGTAAACTATTTGAGATAATTGTCTGCAAATATTTTTCTAACTCATACATGAGTAGTACAAGCTGGTCTTCCTACTAACAACTAAATTTACAGCGGACTATCACACAATCCCTCTACATCAACATACTGGTATACAGTGTGTAAAGGGTAGCTGTTTACAACGTACTACAGTGGTGTGTGGAAGTCGCCTCAAATAATTTGATAAAGGTCACTTGTGGCCTATCAAGCCGAGAAAGTACCTTAAATTGGCGTATAAAACCACCGAACTAAGGATTTTCATTATTCTCTAGCTCCCTATTTGCAATTTATCAGTCCGAGAGAAAGATGAACAAGATATTTAATACGTTGTTCTTGGCACTCCCTCCATCACTGTACAAGAACTTGCGACTGCATGAATTATTTCTCGTATTCTATCTTTTTTATCCTTCACCAAGTGGTCTGTTACGCTACCGGCTTAGTCGACGAAAGGAAAAAGACTTCTGGAAACATTACACAAAAACTTATTACGTTCACAATTCCATCTTACTCTAACGCTTGCAAGCACAATAGTTTCGTAATACGAACGCCAGACTGCCAGACGGCATAATGGTTAAGTTTATTCTGTTAAAATTCAAATTAGTGGGGGATAAAATTTACACATACGTTAGTTCTGCAATTTTGTAAGTTCGATACCAAGCCTGTGGCCTAATGATCCTACCAGTGAAAACCGACACAGGTTACGTTGGGGAAATGACTCGTGTAGTATTAAATTATCGTCTATGGGTAGTAGGGAATGTCACGAACAACAAATTAAAAAATGCTGTTCATTTTTTCTATAGAAGTCACAGTCTGCACTAAGAGTGCGAGAGAATATTGAAAATCATTAGCTCAGTTGGTTTTCTTACGCCAGTTTGAGGTAGTTTCCAGACTTGATGGACTACAAGTATTCTATACCATACTGTTCGTCTCGAATCTGTCTATACCACTATGGCACGTTGTAAACAGTTAATTGTTTTCATCCTTTGTATTTCCAAAACCGATCTACAGTATATGGCGGAAGAGGAAGGATACAGCCTTCTTAAATATTTCTGTACCTATTATGTTATTTTCGTTTGTTGATCGAGTACTGGCAATCTCCCTAATAAGCTGTAAAAGTTAAAGTATTCGTATTTAGGCAAGTCTTACCAAACGTTCAAGTACTGTCGCGTTAATTGATTAGATTAGCGTCTTTCATCAGCAAATTTAGGCTTTATACAGTGCATCTACTTAAGCTGCGTTTAATTTTTATTCACAGCGTGCCGCGCTGCTTCTTGTTAATTAGCCCCGAAGATTGAGTTTGGCTGACAGAAGTTCAACAATACGTTCTAGAGGGCTCACTTCAAGATAATATCAGTTCTGTTAATCTTTCTCGTGCGAACAATCCATGAAAAGGGACCTACACAAAAAATTTCCCATTATAGGAACGAACCCAAAACAAAGTCTTACTGAGGTTCTAAATTTGGATCTGACTGAGAATTCTCTTACGTCCTACAATAACCAAAGTTCCACCATTCCGGACATTTCAAAATGCCAACAATAATCCAAGAAAAACAAAGATTAAATACCTCTCTCCTAAAACGTAAATATTCATTAAATAAAGAGAAAAGCTGCACTGCCGTTAAATAAATTAATTTTTACATCACCACACTATCACTCAAATCCTCACTCCATTGCAAAGGGAAATAGTGAATAGCTACACACTAAACAGGTATATTCTGAAAATACATTTACAATTACTAGGTCCTTGTAATGTGTAACTATCTGTCTTGAAATTAAATTCAGTATTATAGTAGCCTGGATCACATGAAGAGTTAACGTCCGTGTGTAATGGACACGAGACAAAGACGGATACTTTCCTATCTACTAGCAGCTCAAATCTTCTTTGTGCTCGGTAACAGCGTATGTATGTTCTGTGCTGTCCTAGTCATAGTCGCCGTCACCATTCATTCCTTCTCCGTCCAGTTACTCTGCCCCTGGCGGATGTAGCTGATTAGGTTCTCAGTAGCTCTTAGTCGTCGAAAATATTAACATATTTTGTAAAACACTTTTTTTGTGTCATCAGTCTTTTGACGTGTTTGGCACAGCTCGCTACAAATTCCTCTCATGTGCCTACCCTTTCATCTCAGACTAGCACTTGCAACCTACGTTCTCAACTACCTCCTGAATGTATTGAAATCTCTTTCTTTCTCTACAGTTGCCATCCTCTAGAGCTCCCACTAGTACCATGGAAGATATTTCCTGATGATCTAGCTGACGTCGTATCATCTCGTTCCTTCTTGCCAGTATTGTCACACATCCTTTTTCTCGCAGAATCTGCGAAGAGCCACATCTTTCCTTATCGTATCAGTCCACCTAATTTTTAACATTCTTCTGTAGCACTACATCTCTTCTGTTCCGATTTTTCCATAGTCCATGTTTCACTGCTATACAGTGCTGTGCTCCGAACGTACATTCTCGGAAATTCTTTCTCAAATTAAGGCCTGTGTTTGACACTGGTAGACTTCTCTGGCCAGCAAAGCCCGTTTTGTCACTACTAGTCGGCGTTTCATATCCTCCTTGATCCCTCCGTCATGGGTTAATCAGCTGCCTAGGTAGCTGAATCGACTTAGAAATCACCAATTGTTATGTTAAGCTTCTCGCTGTTCTCATTTGCCATTCCTCGATTTACTATCAATCAGTATTCTATATTGTTCATTGCATTCAAGACATTATTTAATTCTTCCTCACCTTTATTGACGATTGTAATTTCATCAGCAAGTCTTATCCTTGACAAGCAGTTAATCCAATTACCCAGTTATCCAATTAGTAACATGATTATCCCCCATTTGCGGACTTTACATCACCACTCAGAAAATATTTCTAAGTAATGTTACGTTTCAGCTTAGGATAAAAAGCTCATGTACCGCAATATATTTGGAGCGTTACAAGCTAGATCATAACTGCAGCGATTAAGCGAAAGACCAGGCTTAACTAAGACTGCAAGCACGAAAGGAAATTGATGCTTGGGTGGCAGTCAGTACCTAGTAAGCTGTATCACAGATTGGGGCTTTAGTAAGATCAAGGCCGCTGGAGGAGATCTGTTACAGTAGGAAGTTCAGAGTTTCACATGACGTCGACAACGAAGTCATTACAGACGGTTCACAAACGAGGGCTGGATGAGCTCGCGGAGGAAGTCCACCGTGGCCCTGGCCCGAAGAGAGTTAGGCTAAAATGTAACATCTCCAACTGTAAGAGAACTCGCTCACTGACAGAAATTTGGTAACATAACTGAAGACGCAAGAAAGACATAATGCAAAAGTTTCCACAGGGCAAAAGTGCTCTCTCTCTAAAATGAAAGAACTGGTATCGTCCAGTAATGTAAACCTTGCGACCAGAAAAAGAATAATGAAAACATATGGTTGAAACATAGCTCTGCATGAGTGTCATAGCGAAGACGGAAACGACACGATTAGAATCGTTCGAAATCTATTGTTACACAAGGATGTTAAATATGAGATCGATTAATTAAGGAGTAGAGGCGCCCTACGAGGAGTCAGCGAGAGAGAGTGTCCAAAAGGGAAATTTGCTTGACTTACACTATGTGATCAAAAGTATTCAGGCACCTGTTTGAAAATTACAAATTCGTTGCGCCCTCCAGCGGTAATGCTGGTATTCAATATAGTGATGGCTCACCGTTAGCCTTGATGATAGCTTCTACTCTCACAGGCATACTTTCTATCAGGTGCTGGAAGGTTTTTTGGGGAATGGCAGCCCATTCTTCACGGAGTGCTGCACTGAGGAGAGGTATCGATGTCGGTCGGTAATGCCTGGTACGAAGTCGGCGTTCCAAAACATCCCAAACGTGAACTATAGGATTCACGTCAGGATTCTATGCAGGCCAGTCCATTACAGGGATGATACCGTCGTGTAACCACTCCGCCACAGGCCGTGCATTATGAACAGGTGCTAGGTCATGTTGAAAGATGCAATCCCCATCCTCCAATTGCTGTTCAACGGTGGGGAACAAGAAGGTACTTAAAACATCAATGTAGGCCTGTGCTGTGATAGTGACACGCAAAACAATAAGGGGTGCGTGCCCCTCCATGAAAAACACGACCACACCATAACACCACCGCCGCCGAATTTTACTGTTGGCACTACATACGCTGGCAGATGACGTTCACCGGACATTCGCCGTACCCACACCCTGCCATCGGATCGCCAAATTGTGTACCGTGATTCTTCACTACACACAACGATTTTCCACTGTTGAATCGTCCATTGTTTACGCTCCTTACATCAAGTGAGGCGTCGTTTGGCATTTACCTGCGTTATGCGTAGCTTATGAGCAGCAGCTTGACCACGAAATCCAAGTTTTCTCACCTGCCACCTAAGTGTCATAGTACTTGCAGCGGATCCTGATGCAGTTTGGAATTCCTGTGTGATGGTCTGGATAGATGTCTGCCTATTAAACATTACGATCCTCTTCCACTGTTGGCGGTCTCTCTCAGTCAACACACGAGGTCGGCGTGTACGCTTTTGTGTTGTACGTGTCCCATTATGTTTCCATTTCATCATCACATCGCAAACAGTGGACCTAGGGATGTTTAGGGGTGTGGAAATCTCGCGTACAGACGTGTGACACAAGTGACACCCAATCACCTGACTATGTTCCAATTCCGTGAGTTCCACGGAGAGCACCATTCTGCTCTCTCACGATGTCTAATGACTACTGAGGTCGCTGATATGGAGTACCTAGCAGTAGATGGCAGCTCAATGCACCTATACAAAAACCGTATTTTTTTGGTGGTAACAGGATACTTTTTATCACACAGTGTAGCTGATTTGGGCGATGAAATGTTTCAACAGCAGCATTTGGAAAAGTGCGACCAGACCGGGACTGGAAACCGACTTCCAGCTTATCGCGAACGATCTCGCTTCACATCCGACTCAAAATCCCAAATGCTGCGAATCACCTGTGTTCTGACCCCGTTCGATTTCCCTGTTGTTCGTAGCCACAGTGTATTTCCGCATGTCCAAAAGAACAGGCACCACACACATAATTGAGTAGATATGCCTCGACGGGCATTTCACAGTATTTCGGTATGGGTACATACCAAGGTTCGTCATCTTGTGGGAAATTTTCAAATATAGCTGTTGAATTACTTCACTGCCCAAAGCAGCTAAGTGATACAAATTTTCCTTCAGTTAAAAATGTATCAAACAGAAAAGATCGACTGCCAAGACCGTTTGTTTGAAAAGGACACAGCCAACTCAATTTTTGAATAATTTTCCAGATAGATCTTGTTCTCCGTACCTAATGAACTCAGCGCTGAAGAAACATTACCTCCTGAAAGTTCTTGTTACTTTTCGCTAGGTCTATTCTGTCTTCGTTTAACGAGCGTCGACAATGAACATCAGGACTTCTGATTCTTATGTATTGTCAATCGAATAATCTAACGTTGTTGAAGATGAATATTAGAGAAAAGAGTTACAAATGTCTTTCTCTACTAAAATGTGTTTTTATAGTTTGACGTTGGACTAGTGTTTCATGGTGATCAGAGTAGAGAGAAGTTTATAGCCTTTTCCGACATGGTGGCTTACTTATAAGGAGTTCACCAAGCTTTACCGTCCCTCCCACGGACGGATCGCCATCAACAGAGTTACGTGTTCTCACTCCACAATAAAAGCCTGAAACATTGCTGATACACTATCTTGGGATAAAGTTTAAATCTCTGGCTCAGTTCCGTGACTGTGCAACTGGCTTGTCAATTCGCTGAGTGCAGTCTTCCTTCGCCGCGGCGTTAGGAGGGAAGGGCTGACGTACTCATAGCCCCAGCCACCTTTTACCCCCTGCAAAAACCTTCGGTACTCGTAGACCGAGTGAACCTGGGGCTGTTCGGAAGGACTGAAACGAGGAAAAAACGCGGTGGCTATAAATAAAAAGACAACAATTGTAAAATAAAACATAGATCTGTTGCCAGAATTCACGAAATATTACACTCGTACTGACAGAAATTATTAGTTGTACTGACCAAAGAAAGTCAAAAATTCCCACAGTGACTCTCGGAATACTGCAGTAGTGCGAATTCTAAAACTTTAACGATCTCTGCAGGTAACATTTATTAATAAAAAGTAAAATTTTCTCCCGGTCTATAATCTTCACCAGTCAAAATCCACCTACTGTCTCTTGATTGGTCGAAGTCAGTTGATCTAATGACGGATCCTATTTGACAAGTTTATTTGGTGAACATTTTTCACAAAATATCTTAAATATCGGCATGAACGTTTCATAAACACAAAAATAATGGAGTAACGAATAATAACTGTAAATATACATTCATAATTAGAAGTAGTCACAGGAGAACCTGAACTGGAAATCGCAACACTGCAGAGAGTCAAGAATGTGTGACACACGGCAATCCCACAAGAATGAATTCAATATTAAAAGCTAAGTGTGCACAAATAAATTTTATATTGCTGTGCTTGACCCGCTCTCAATTGCAACCGAACGAAGAATTACATATGACGACGCCTACAATGAACAAGTTTTCAACAGTAAAGTTATTTGCTTACCTGTAATGGGCTTGTAAATATTACAAGTGAACTCTGAAGACAAAGTTATGGGAGAGAGGTAACGACAATGAGAATAAGTAAATTTAAGTCCATGGAAGGAACTTAACTTTTTCCAGATAGATCACGAAATCAGTTTTCTACCGTTAAGTGAATCCAATATTAAACAAAGTAAAAAATATAGCTGTTGAAGAGGGCGTACCGTTATTCCATGTTGGCTGGTAGTCCGTCCACTGCCGTAGTCTTTGTAAAAACTGCAACCGCAATTGCCCTCTTGGAATGTCATTTTCATCAAGATGCGGCAGCAAATACGTTATTGACGATCGAACTTGTGGAACCCTGCCGGCTGGCGGGAGTTTGCTAATCGATAGTGAGTATGAATCGATCAGCTTTGGGCCGGCCGGAGTGGCCGTGCGGTTCTAGGCGCTACAGTCTGGAACCGCGAGACCGCTACGGTCGCAGGTTCGAATCCTGCCTCTGGCATGGCTGTGTGTGATGTGAGGGACCACGTAGTGACAAAAGCAAAGGACGTGTGTGCTGAGGTCTAAGCTGCAACGCCCCAGACAGGAGGTCCGTTCATAACGTGAGAAGCTTGCAATGTTCGCTGTTTTGGAACTACAAGAGGAATTCTTTATCCACTGGTTCCTACGAAGAAGCGAAGGGAATATAGAGTGGATTTCCGTGGTATGTGGACATTTAAGGAAAATATGTGTTATGTAAGTGAACTTGTATTCCTAACTAATATTGCTGGGCCGATTTGAAGGTGTGTCAAAGATATGTTCCCTAGCACGGTAATTCTGAGGATGCTAGTTCACCATTATTGCCACTAACGAGCGGTGTTTGCCGGTTTATCAGGTCCTCTAGTGTATAAGACTGTCACGCTGCCTCGAGCCGCCATCGGTAGTGGGGGGGGGGAGGTGGGGGGGGCGTCGCGGCCCGGCGTCGGCGTCGGCGTCGCGACCCGGTGGCTATCCAAGCTGTCTGCGGATGCCGCTGCATTCAGATCACAGCGTTCCCTACGTATTTTGTCAATCGTGGGATTCCACGCTGCACTGAGCTGAAAACCGCTATCCCTTTTTACTAAATTGTTGTGCAGGGGATATCGGTTTTCAGCTCAGTGCAGCGTGGAATCCCACAATTGAAAAAATAGTTCAGGAACGCTCCGATCTGAAGGCAGCGGTGTCCGCAGACAGACTGGATAGCCACCGGGTCTCGACGTCGGTCCGCTCCCCCCCCCCCCCCCCCCCGCCACCTCCGACCCGGTACCCCCTTCCGGAGTAACGTAATTGGCTGGCCTACAGTAGCGGACGACGGCCAAGCAGCTATATAGATGTGCAGAACACAGCATCCCGACATTTCGCCAGATGATGGGTACAAAGCTCATTGAAACGTTGCGACAAGACGACGCCACCATGCGGCTGATAACCCGAGAGGAATTCATCAGTGGAATACGCCGAGAAAGACTGCAATCGCATAGAATATTTGTACATTATCTGCTCGCTTTTGGCTGGCTCTGAGCACTATGGGACTCAACTTCTGAGGTCATTAGTCCCCTAGAACTTAGAACTAGTTAAACCTAACTAACCTAAGGACATCACAAACATCCATGCCCGAGGCAGGATTCGAACCTGCGGCCGTAGCGGTCTTGCGGTTCCAGACTGCAGCGCCTTTAACCGCACGGCCACTTCGGCCGGCTGCTCGCTTTTGTTATGATAGCTTTCAGTGACATGGGCAACCAAGCCAGCACGTACTTGGCCGATAGCACGAGGAAATACCACTGCACCAGACTGGGGTCAGGCATTATGCTGTGCCAGCATTAATCTAGCATTAGCAGCAGGATTTCATGTCCAGTTCGCTTTTCCAGTCCAAGGATTGTGAAATTTGCATGGAGTGTTTTTTTCGCAATACTTCTTCTCCTTTAGGAAGGTTTTGTCCTCTGAATTTCACACTGCTGCTAAATCTGTGAACTACTTTAAATAACATAGTATGGTTTATACCCACTTACACCATTTCCTACAATTTCCAAAATGCCTTTCTTTTATTTTTGGTTTATTTCATCACATGGTATATTTGAGACTGTGCTTCCAAAAACTGCTGGAAACATAGGGGTGACTCATTCAGTCAGTAGGTAATGGACAGGAACATTCTCATTAGTGAATAGTAGAGGTTTGCTCTGAAGTACCCATGTGTCAGGGCAAGATAACGTGATTACGTGCTTATTTTCACTGAGTCACAGGTGTATATGGGTGTGTGCCTTGCAGTCGTCCTAAGCTTAGCTAAGTAAGACTGGGGGACAGATGTGCAATGTGAATATGCTGCAAATCAAAGTTGTAATAGGAGATTGACACAATGGATGTACATTTCTCCTGAACATGTGAATGGGAGAGTGGATTATGTATAGTGTGCCTGTACAGATCAGTCGGAACACTGGTTCTTCTGTAGAGTGTTTCGGCAGAAGGGGTCTCGTACGCAGCCAGTTGGCAAGCGGTGGATATCTCTGCAGCACATGAATGTTAGTTCTTGGTCTGGATCATCGAGACAGGAAAGGCAGCAATATCGCAGGTTGTAATTTTGAGTGAAACAGAACGGCTGCCTGCAGATTTATGAGTATTGAGCTCCAAGGAAAGGCTGCAAACGAACCCCGCTGGAGGCATTGCTCTGGAATTCTACAAGCAGCACCGTCCCGGCGATCATAAATTACGTGAAGTAGTTGATGTAATAAAATTTATTGTACTATGTTTGATTTCGTTTGGTTTCTTAATAATTAAGGAAGTGTGCCCTCTGAAGTATTACATTACGGGGTTCCGTGTTCGATTCCCAGCCGGGTTGGGGATTTTCTCTGCCTGGGGACTGGGTGTTTGTGTTGTCCTCATAATTTCATTATCGTCTTCATCATTGTTGACGATGGTCAGATTTTATTGTGTAAAAAATTGGACTGTGTAAAAACTGGGACTTTGTACGGGCGCTATGACCGCACAATTGAGCGCCCCACAAACCAAACGTCATCATCATCATCATCTGAAGTATTATTTGTCATATATATTTACATAGGGGACCAGTTAGTAGCATGTGAGCTGAGCATCTGTGTGAAACATCTGCCCCAAAAATGCTTAAGCATTGTGAAACTGAGGGGACTACGTTGCTTCCTTTTCTTTTTATGAGGTTGTTGATGTAATGCGGTATAAAAGTTAAATATTTTTCATTTGGTTAAGTAAGTATTCTAAGAAGTGCATGTTAACCAGAGTCTATGAACTCTATATAACGATTGTTTCTGTGTAATAATACTCAGTCTTTAAACTAAATTTTAAATAAATGTAATTACATTTCTGAATCTAGGGCGTAGTTTGATGAATCTGATAAATGTCACTACGCATTCATTTCCGTAGTTTGAACTGTGAAGTACCTTTAATTCCAGTTCACAGATAACATACTATTTGGCAACTACATTGCACTTCGTAAGCACTCTGTAGCTTTCTAATATTTCCTGGAATATTTGTGACGAGAAGCACTTACATAAAGTCACACTTTTAGTTCATAGCACGTCTTATGAGTCAAAACAGTGCCTTGAGAAATATTTCTCCCCATTGTTCAAAAGTCGCAGCTTTCGGAACATTATCGGTTTATGTCGAAAAGGATTTAGTACACGTTCCGTGCCTTGCTTTGAAAACAGTCTATATAGCTATTGCTAATATCGCAAAATTCCCTTGTTTGCCAGCCAGCAACGACATATATCTCCTAAACTCACATTGTTATCGTTCGTCAATGCTACTTACCGATACACATTTCGAGAAAGTCATCTAATTTACTTGGTATATACGGAAGAAAAATCATAGGTTTAACAAAATTGACTCGCATTTGGGAGGACGACGATACAAAACCGCGTTCGGCTCTCCACATTTAGGTCTTCCATAATTTCCACAAATCGCTCCAGTAAAATGCGGGGATGGTTCCTACCAGCTTACATGGTAATACGTTGAAAAGAACAGAGACTATGTAGTGAGTCGGATTTAAAATAGCCCACTGATATGCAATTTAGACACATAAAAGCATTATTCAAGCAAGAGAAAAACGTATTACTGAATGAGTAAACACTGCGACATAAATACGCTGTCAAGTCATACTAACGTGACACCCCGTCAAATGCCTGAATGACCAACTTTTGCAGCATGGGCCGCTGCAAGACGTGCAGGCATATGATCGATGAGGTTCAAGACCGTACCGACAGGAATATGGAGCACTGCCAGCTCCACTGTCGTGGTCAGCTGTGCTGCTTTCTCGGTTGAGAATCTATGATCCAGCATCCCGCTTGAAGTGGTGCACAATGACTCTCGACTGGGTTTTAATTCCGGGAGTCTGGTGCTCAGGGGAGTGTGGTAAACTCATCCTGGTGCTCTTAGAACCAGTTAGTAGACGGCGAGCTGTGTGACACGTTGCATTGTCCTACTGGTAGATGCCATTGTGCCGAGTAAAAACCAACTGCAGGTGGAGATGGACGTGACCCGCAAGGACAGATGCACACTTGTGTTGTTCCGTTGTGCCTTCCGGAAAGACGAGTTCACCCAGGGAATGCCACAGTAACATTTCCCAGATCATAGCACTTGCAGACGTTTCTTTCAGACATTTCGCGCTGTACATACCAACGGCCATCGGTCCGACGGAGCATGATACCATTTGGAAAGGCCACCTGTAGTCACTCAGTAGTACTGGCATGGAAATCTGAGGCTTTAACGCCGAAGAACGGCAGTCAGCTTGAGTGGATGAACCAGGGGATCGCTGCGGAGACCCAAAGGTAGCAACATTCGCTCAGTGGTCGTTCAGGAGACAGTGCTGGTAGCCCCTTGGTTGACGTGGGCGGTCATTTGCTCAAACGTTCCCCGTCTAATGGCCCGTACACATTTTCGCAGCCATTGTTGACCGCTGTCATCTATGATTAGATTCCGCGGCTCGTGGCCTTGCGGTAACGTTCTCGCTTCCCGCACACGGGGTCCCGGTGTCGATTCCCGACGGGGTCAGGGATTTTCTCTACCTCGAGATGACTGGGTGTTGTGTGTTCTTTCATCATCATTTCATCCTTATTCACTCGCAAGTCGCCGTAGTGGCGTTAAAGAATTTGTGGAGTGGCGGCCGAACCGCCCCGCGAGGGGTCTCCCGGCCACCAATGCCATACGCTCATTATTATTTATGATTAGTGCTGCGCCACAGTTTCCTCAGCACCGGTTTTGAATAGCGCCATTTTGCTACCCATGGTGTACTTTAACTGCAGCAGCACGTGAACAGTTACAGACTTAGCCGTTTCGCAAATGGTTCCACCCCTGGTCCGGAATCCAGTAATCATGCGCTTTTGGAAGCCAGATAAATTACTCCGCTTCTGCATTACGACAGTGCTCTGTTTTTGGCATCTCACGACAAGCTTTGTGTACCCTCAACTGCTAGTACTGCCACTTGCTGTCTGCGAGTTGTTTTTGTAAGTTGACGTCGAACATAAACGGTGGCCACGTCAATATGACTCGACCCTGAAAACAGTCATAGGCACTGTGATGTATTATGTGGCTGACATATCTCAGGTAAAGAATACAATAAGGCACTGTGAAGATACAACTCTGAATATATATATATGTTATTCGTTTACGGAGGCAGATACTTCACGAATAGTTGTACAAAATTCCCTTAGAGGAGAATTAATCGCTTCCTTAACATGTGTGGGTAATGAAACAAATTAGTCACTTAAAAGCAAGTCTTATGGTCCAGACCTTATATCAATTACGTTCCTTTCAGAGTATGCTGATACAATAGCATCACACCTAATAACCATATACAACCGTTCGCTCAACGAAAGATCCGTACCCAAAGACTGGAAAGCTACACATGTCACACTAATGTTCAAGAAAGGTAGCAGGATTAGAAAGGTAGTAGGATTGTCGGCCGATATCATTAACGCCGATATACAACAGGATTTGGAACATATAATATGTTCCAACATTGTGAATTACGTCGAAGGGAACGCTCTATTGGCAGAAACTCAACACGGATTTAGAAAATATTGTTCTAGTGAAACATAACTAGCTCTTTATCCACATGAAGTGCTGAGTGCTACTGACAAGGGATTTCGAGTTGATTACGTATTTGTAGACTACCAGAAGACTTTTGACACTGTACCACACAAGCGGCTAATAGTGAAATTGTGTGCTCATTGAATATTGTCTCAGTTATGTCTATCGATTCATGATACCCTGTCAAAAACATCACAAGTCCTAGCAATTGATAGAACGTTATCGAGTAAACGGAAGTGATTTCTGGCGTTCCCCAAGGCAGTGTTGTAGGCCCTTTGCTGTTCCTTATCTATGCAAACGATTTAGGAGACAATCTCAGTAGCCGTCTTAGCTTGTTTGCTATCCTTTATCGTCTAGAAAACTCATCAGAACATGAAACCAAATGGCAAAACAATTTAGAAAAGATATCTTTATGGCGCGAAAATTGGCAATTGTCCCTAAACAATGAAAAGTATGAGGTTATCCATATGAGTGCTAAACTTCGGTTACACGATAAATCAGTTAAATCGGAAGGTTGTAAATTGAACTACATACCTAGAAATTACAATAACGAACAACTTAAATTGGAAAGAACACATAGAAAGTCATGTGGTGAACACAAAACGAAGACTGCATATTATTGATAGAAAATGTAACAGATCTGCTAAAGAGATTTCTTATGCTACGCTTGTCCATCCTCTTTTGGAATAGAACTGCACCTTCTGGGTTTCTTAGCAGATAGTATTAACGGTGTACTAAGAGAAAGTTCAAAGAAGAGCAGCGCACTTTGTATTATCGCGAAGTAGGGGAGAGAGCGTCACTGCCGCTGACTGATTTTAGTAACGAATATTTACGTAGGTATGTGGAATCCATGAGAACTGCAATACACTATCATACTTCTGGAAAAATATCATCCGCACAGACTCAAAAATTACAATTTTAATAATTATTCACGTCGATGTGTAGAACGTACGAGACTGGCACTATACTATCAGCCTTTAGGAAAAACATCTTCCACACGATTCTGAATACAGCAAGAGGCGACAAGTGTCAGAATTAGCGCACAACCAGCTTAACAGCTCATGCATCCAAGTTTCTGACGAAAGCCGCGCGGGAGTAGCCGAGCGGTCTCAGGCGCTGCAGTCATGGACTGTGCGGCTGGTCCCTGCGGAGGTTCGAGTCCTCCCTCGGGCATGGGTGTGTGTGTTTGTCATTTGGATAATTTAGGTTAAGTACTGTGTAAGCTTGGGGACTGATAACCTTAGCAGCTAAGTACCATAATATTTCACACACATTTGAACATTTGTTTGAAGATTGGCACTGACTTGATACGGAATTTGGGTTGGAAATCATTAAAACAAAGGCGTTTTCCGTTGCGGCGGAATCTTCTCACGAAATTTCAATCACCAAATTTCTCCTTCGAATGCGAAAATATTAATCGGCGCCGACCTTCACAGTGAGAAATGATCATCATAATAAAATAGGGCCGGCCGTTGTGGCCGAGCGGTTGTACGCGCTTCAGTCCGGAACCGCGCTGCTGCTACGGTCGCAGGTTCGAATCCTGCCTCCGACATGGATGTTTGAGATGTCGTTAGGTTAGCCGGCCGGTGTGGCCGTGCGGTTCTAGGCGCTTCAGTTTGGAGCCGCGTGACCGCTACGTTCGCAGGTTAAAATCCTGTCTCGGGCATGGATGTGTGTGATGTCCTTAGGTTTGTTAGGTTCAAGTAGTTCTAAGTTCTAGGCGACTGATGACCACAGATGTTAAGTCCCATAGTGCTCAGAGCCTTTTGAACCACTTTTTTTTAATGACCTCAGATGTTAAGTCCCATATTGCTCAGAGCCATTTGAACCATTTTTGAATAAAATAGGGAAATTAAAGCTCACCCGGAGACACATAGGTTTTCTTTTTTCACGAGCGCTGTTCGAGGTTGGGATAATAGAGAGTTATTGTGAAGGTGTTTCGATGAACCCTCTGCTGGGCACTTAAGAGTGATTTGTAGAGTATCCATGTAGATGTGGACGTGTCCAAAATATCTAGAAGCGTGTGTACCCGTAGTAATGGTACTTGAATTACGTAACCATTACGGCACCTCACCTCAACCTCTCGATATCAGCAATATTCTACTGTGTTTCTGTAAAATAGTTAACATATTTCTGTGACAACATTCAGATTTGATTTCATTAATGTAGAGGTACTTAGATACATCGATATGTATATATTGCAATGATATTATTCTTATGTGTATTCTTTCTTTTGTCACTATGATCTTTGAAGTACTTGTAACTCTGATTTTTGGGCGCGTAAGCGGTTATTAGAGAGTCAAGCTTTGGTCGTCATGTTAAAAAGACGCAAATTTTAGTCACTTTAGGCAATGTGAACTTTAACAGTGAGGAAGATATTTTCAAGTGTGTTTTATATTGTGAAGTGATGTTTTGGAACGAGTTACGTGATATTGTAACAAAAGTAATAAAAAAGAAGTGTAACTTAAATTCGGAGTGCTGATTACTTTTTTACGTCACCATTGTCCTAACTTGCAAAAGTTTAATCTTCAAGAATTGTTTATGAAACGCATCTATAAAACTTTTGAATTTCGCAGAATAACACCTAGGCGTCTTTGCATCCGAGCTTGGAATCATCACTACCTAGATTTTCGACGATTGAGCCATGAGTTCACAACGAGACCAGCGTGGGAAACACGAAAAGATGAGTGCCTAGTTTATCCATTATTTCAAGAAATGACTTTATTAACTGTGCTCTAATGAAACCCGCCACATAATATAACTTTGCTGTTGGCCGAAAATGCAATATTTAGCAGCGTGAGCAACACTACAATCATAACTAATTTTTGACCTGTGTTATGGTAGGGTTGTTAGACCATGGACTCGGCATAGGCCGCGGTCTGTTAACGAGCTGTCGCAGTAAGAGACATACAGGCGGAGCTGGTTCCAGTGGGGACTCCCAGCGGCTGGGAGGAGGCGGAACTGAAACACGCAACAGCGGCTCTTAAGCGGAATGACAAAGCGGTCGTGCGGACGCGGCGAACGACGCCGGCGCCGCCGCAGTGCGGCCGTACGACTCGGAAATAGGGGTCGCAGCGGGCGCGCGCCTCGCAGAGTATTGTTTACTGCCGGGCCAGCCCGAAGCGGGGGCGACTCGGACGCCGACAGCGACGGCTGCCGCGGGAGCGGCGATCGGTTTCCGATAAGGGCGTGCCGCCGTGGCGAGAGTCTGAGGAGGTCGTAATGAAGGGCCGGCAGGTGGCGCCAGACGGACGGCGGCGGCCCGGCGCTGGCCCCGCGGAACCACAAAGTAGCGCGCCCGTCTGCGGCCGGCAAACACCGTGGCCGAGCGCGTGGGCGGCGAGAGAGAGATACGTCCGGTCTGCTGGGCACGTGACCACCACGTCTAGTGGCACGCAGTAAAGAGTGTAGCGGACACTGTCAGGTGTTTATATGGAACTCGCCACTAAGTGAAATAAGAAATTGTACACACAAAATTTCAGTGTTTACTTCTGCGAGTTGCCGGGGTGGAGAAGAGTTTGTACCTCTTTAATTCAGACGAATTTTGCATGAGAACGAGACATGCACTCGACCCCCTCCTCATCTACCAGCTAATTAATTATGCGCGCAAGGGTAACGGAAGGAAATGATGGTGGACCCTGCTACTTGGTAAAATAAGGAGTGCACACTCACAATAATTTAATAAAAATCGTAATCTACTCACGAAAAAGAACTTTATCATAATAAACAACAGGAAATGGGATTCTGCATATACCTACGAAATGATACGTGGATTAAATATTACAATGAGATATATTATACATCAGAACATAAATGTTCAGGAGTGCTAGCTCTGCAAGGTTCGCAGGAGAGCTTCTGTAAAGTTTGGAAGGTAGGAGGCGAGGTACTGGCAGAAGTAAAGCTGTGAGGACGGGGCGTCAGTCGTGCTTGGGTAGCTCAGTTGGTAGAGCACTTGCCCGCGAAAGGCAAAGGTCTCGAATTCGAGTCTCGGTCCGGCACACAGTTTTGATCTGCCAGGAAGTTTCATATCAGCGCACACTCCGCTGCAGAGTGGAAATCTCATTCTGGATAAATGTACACGATTATCGACACAAACAGTCGGTTAAAGGAAAGGGTATACTGAAATATTATGAGAATAAGAGTTGGCTCAAGAACAAGGGGCTCCTACTCTCTGTGATGCAAACGATTGACGATAATGACTGGAGGTCCTAATTAATCAAATATTAATCTCCCGACTATATGGCAGTATCGCTATTAGTAGTGAAAGCACAAATGGGATCACATGGAGAAACAAGCAAGGTGGACTTGTAGCAAAGCGAGCGCACGTGCTGCTGAGGGATTCAGTATAAAATTGATAAGGTCCTACAAGGCCAGAGCCGCAAAATACTGTACCAGTACTGAAATCTGCAGCACGTCGTCAGTAGGCAGCGTCCTGATGACGTAGGCGCCGACTTCTGCCATGCAGCAACTCTGTGTCAACCCGTGGCCGCGAAGGCTGTCCGAGAATTCTAAGTTCTACCGAAAACCAAGTCGCAAGCCTGCCCGACTCCGATGAAGATCAGCTCCAGAATCCCCTCTGTGATGTGATGCAAGAACGAAGCCAGTATTGCTAAACTCCCTACTCGCGAATCAGCATTCAGTTCTGATTCCAAAATTCCCCCACACTGTCTCAGAACGTCATTCGCACCAATAGCGACCGTTCCCTCCAATTTCGAGCAGGGCTTTATGACGTCAACTAGCCTCAGTTTAAGTTGACCAATCATGCCTCTGCTATTCAGCTAAGGGCACTGAACTTTGACCGGCTACGAAAACAACCTAACTAGACCACCAGCCATCCGGTGCCAGACAGTCGCACCCAGCAGGGCACATTCCACAAGTATTCTCAGAATCATGCGGACAATTCAGTCAGCCGGTGTCAGGAATCTCCGTTCCGGACGCGCCGGAACGGTAAACACATAAACTGTGGCGACACTCAGACGTCTCGCAGGTCGTCTGCATACAATACGTGAAACTCGACCGACGTCATCCGTTCCACCGGCCGCTTAAGCCTATTCTACAAACCCCTTAGATTTCAGGGAAGTGCAGTTCCCAACAGGAAACGCAGTGTGTGCCGCGTCTTACGATGCTCGCCTCGCCCACGCTACCCGTGAAAGTAAAACGACATGTTTAGGAATCAAGTGTAAAGTATTTTTTTGAGCTCTCAGTACAAATACTCTCATTACAATAACCTTATTCGGTCTGTTACTACCATGCAATGACATAGAACATTAATAAAATTTATGAAAATGAGAAGAGACATGCAAAAGAGGTCATGTAACCTCTCACGTCTACATCTACGTAAATAATCTGCAAGCCAACGTACAGTGCGTGGCGGAGGCTACCCTGCCCCACGGCTAGTCATTTTCTCTCCTGTTCCACTCGCAAACAGAGCCAGGGGTAAACGTCTCTCAGTATGCCAACGTATGCGCCCTAATTTGTCATATGTTCGTGATTCATACGCAAAATGTACGTTGGCAGCAGTAGAATCATTCTCCATTCAGTTTCAAACGCCGTTTCTCTAAATTTTCAGCAGCAGTGTTCCTCGAAAATAACGTGACCTGCCTCCAGAGAGATTCCCATCTTAATTGCTGAAGCATCTCCCTAATACTAGCGTGTTGTGCGAACCCACCTGTAACAAATCTAACAGCCCGCCTTTGAATTGTTTTGATGTCTTCCTTTAAGCCGACCTGGTGCGTATCACTGACACTCGAGCAAGACTCAAAAATAGGTCGCACTAGCGTCCTAGATGTGAGATGTGGTCTCCTTTAAAGATGAACTATACTTTACCAAAATTCACCCGGTAAACCGAAGTCGACAGTTCACTGTTCCTACAACTATGCTCACATGTTCGTTCTATTTGAACGACGTGAATGTGTGAAGCCGTATCCGAATATTAAGGATTTGTTTCACCTACTCATCCGCCTTAACTTAAAATTTTCTACATCTAGAGCGAGCTTTCATTCATGACACAAACCAGAAATCGTGTCTAAGTCACGTTATATCCTCCTAAAACCACTCAACTTCGACACCTTCTCGTATACCACAGCGTCATCATCATACAGCAGTAAATGGCTGCTTACCGTGCCCGCCAGATAGTCTATATATACAGAAAATGATAGAGGTCTTATTACATTTTTCTGAAGCACTGCTGACGATACCCCTGTCTCTGATGAACACTCGTCAGGGACAACGTACGGGGTTCTGTTGCTTAAGAAGTCTTCGAGGAGCCTACATATCTGGGAATCAGTTCCATATGCTTGTACGTCCGCTAAGAGTCTACAGTTGAGCAATGTGTCGAATGCTTTTCGGAAACCTAGATATATTGAGTGTGACTGTTGCCCTTCATCCATGGTTCGCAGTATTTCCTGTGAGAAAAGGGCAACATTAGTTCCGCAAGAGCGATGGTTTGTAAAACCGTGCTGATTCATGAACACAAGCTTCTCGATGAAGAGAAAATAAAAAGCAATATATTTTTTTATATGAGAAATATGTAACATGTGCACGGTTTCCCTGCTAGCGGTCTCTGGCGCTAGTGATGTTCAGGGATGGTGCTATAATTGACGTGTGATGGCTACTGTTGTAAACATATTGCTGACTTCCTATGGATTTCTTTTTCTAAGAGCAGATGAAGTGTTTTCTGTCGAGACACCGACAGACTCTACAGAAGGGATTATTGGTCGTGCTACTGAAGCTGCAGAAGTTATTCGTGAAATATCTGGTTTTTTCGAGAGTGTTACGCAACCGTTTGCATGCAGGGGTCGGTTGTTCATTAATGTAAACGTACACCACTGTCAGCAAAATGTGCGAAGCAATATTCATGACACGATAGTCTGAAAACTGTCTCCAAGAATCACTAGAGTCAAAACCTTCCTCGGGCCCCAAAGGGGAAAGAAAAAAGTATTTCTTTTTATCTCATCTACACACTGTAAAATTTTGTAAACGTAGCTCTTTTCACTCCCTCTATATCACATAATCCATTGCTTTATATGAAAAACAGGTTGTGGTATAACATAACATACTCTCTCGCCAAGTCCCTAAAATTGCTTGAAAATATATCTTTGTTTACGTGCATTTACTTTATCAGCTTTCTTTATGTAGTTCATGCTTTAGTGCCTCATTTATCCTTTAGAAATTACAACCAGCGCACAATGCCTTTGTTTTGGTGGAAAGTATGTTGCTGAACCTCTACTGCACTTCTGCACCACGATATCCTACGGGACAGAACCAACCTTGAGTTACGCTACTGCGAAACGTAAGGCAACGGAAAGTTTACATGCAAATGACTGACTATGGCCCTGAATTGTGAAGCCGAAGTTGACACAAAGCTTAATATTCCTAAATAAATTCTATCAAGTCTCTCCTGAATGAATGACATGAAAAAATGAATACGGTAAAAACATCTTCTGAAATAACAGACGAGATTTCAATTAACTATAAGTTTATTACACCCACAGAGAATGAAATTGGACATGAGCTGACGTAAACAACATTAATTCCATCAATGTTCTTGTATAATGAAATGAATTTTGTGACAGAGCTCGGGAGTGGGTGGCAATTTAACTCCTACTCACGTTAACTATGATAGTGCTTTCTGATTGAAACTAATTCATTGAGAGTGATTGTGAACTGCAAAGCTGCCAGCTACCACGGAACACAAATTTGAAAGCAACTGTTGCTGTTTTAAAGTGCTCGTCATGAACGATGAAGATTCACCTTAAAAATTCCTAATGTGCCGAAGCTGCGGAATGCTCACAATGCAGCACCTGTAGTCAGCAATGTGGAGAACATCGCACCTCTGTGTCGATTCGAACAGCGGAACTCCGTCTTGTTCTCCGTCTCAAAGTCCCGAAACCTTGCTCTAACGCCCATTATGGTGAAATGAAATGAAATGATCGTATGACATTGTTGACTGGGAGGCCCCATGCACAGGCCTGAATCTTACTCGTACCATAGTTCCACCTGAATAACCCACCCCTCACTATGATTTACTAACACACAGAGTGCTCTCAAAAACCTACACTGAAGCGCCAAAGAAGCTTGTATTGACATGTGTATTCAAATACAGAGATATTTAAACAGGCTGTGGTCGGCAACGCCATTGTACGACAACGTCTGGCACATTTGTTATATCGGTTACTGCTGCTACAATGGCAGATTATCAAGATTTGAGTGAGTTAGAATGTGGTGCTATAGTCGGCGCAAGAGCGATGGCACACAGCATCTCCGAGGCAGTGATGAAGTGGGGATTTTCCTGTACGACCACTTCAAGAGTGTACCGTAAATATCAGGAATCCGGTAAAACATCAAATCTTCGACACCGCTACGGCCGGAAAAAAATCCTGCAAATACGAGACCGACGACGACTGAAGTGAATCGTTTAACGTGACAGGAGTGCAATCCTTCAAATTGCTGCAGATTTTAATGCTGGGCCATCAACAAGTGTCAGCGTGCGGAACATTCAACGAAACATCACCGATATGGGCGTTTGGAGCCGAAGGCTCACTTGTGTACCATTGATTAGTGCACGACACAAGGCTTTACGCCTCGCCGGGGCCCGTCAAAACTGACGTTGGACTATTGATGACTTCAAATATGTTGCCTGTTCGGACGAGTCTCGTTTCAAATTGTATCAAACATTGAGCGGATAGATGTGTACAGGCATGGAGACAGCCTCATGAATCCAAGGACCCTGTATGTCAGCATAGGACTGTTCAAGCTGATGGAGGCTCTGTAAGGGTGTGGGGCGTGTGCAATTGAAGTGATATGGGGCTCCTGATACATCTAGATATGCCTCTGGCAGTTGACACACACTTAAGCATCCTGTCTGATTACCTGCATCCATTCATGTCCATTGTGCATCCCGAAGGACTTCGGCAATTCCAGCAACACAATGCGACACTCCTCATTTCCTTAATTGCTACAGATTGGCTCTTCTGAGTTTACGCACTTCCGATGGCCACTGACTCCCCATTGAGCATATCTGGGATGCCTTGCATCTTGCTGTTCAGGAGATATATCCACCCCTCATATACGTACGGATTTATGGACAGCCCTGCAGGATTCAAGGTGTCAGTTCCCTCCGGCACTACGTCAGTCATTAGTCGAGTCCATGTCACGACGTGTTGTGGCACTTCTGTGTGCTCGCCGAGCCCTACACGATATTAGGCAGGTGTGCCAGTTTCTTTAGCTCTTCAGTGTAAAACGACCAATACACCAATGGACAAGTTTCCCGCCGCGTGGGGTAGCCGCGCGGTCTCGGGCACCTTGTCATGGTCCATGCCGCTCTCCCCGTCTGAGGTTTGAGCCCTCCCTCGGGCATGGGTGTGTTTAAGTAGTGTTTAGGCTTAAGGACCGATGACCTCAGCAGTTTGGTGCCATAAGACCTTACCACAAATTTCCAAATTCCCAAGTTTCCCGCTCGAATTCAGTCTCCCTCCTGAAGACAGACGAATTCTCTTCCTCCAATCCTTTCACCGTACATGACGAGTAACAGGCAACCACAGGCACGTCCTCTGGCGTCATAGTCGTCGTCTCAATCAAGAAACTGTTTCTCTGCGCATGTGGTGAGCAGTTTGACGAGGGTAGCTTCATAACTCTAAAAACGGGAGAGCTGTCCTGGTGACATTGTGACGGGCGTCCTGCCATGCCGGCCCATTTCAGCCACTATGGAGAAATATATTTGACGATCCTAGCGGATATTGTGACAGCCCCTCTCCGCCGCGTGCTGGTGTTGTCGATGCCGTGGAGCTGTTACTTCTACAACTCGGTCGGTGGAGTCGACACGCGATGCGTGATAATGAATGTCTCCGTCGGTTAACGAGAGACAAGATCTGAAAAGCTCTTAAGAAATCGTTCCTCGCGTAATGATTAAAGTTTGATTGCGAGTCCGCACAGTTTCCTTATTAATGCGAACTGCGCACTCTGATTGTTAGTGCAGTAATTGATGAATGTTCCCTCATGCGCATCGTCCACATCACCAAAAGCGAGGAAAAAGTTCAATTGCAGATAGTACTGGTCGTTGTTTGTTCGTTGATAAATAAAATTGTTCGCTCTGTATGACGCGAGATCCACAGATACTCTTTAACAATGTCTTAATTATCTTGCGTCGTAATATTATGTATGTCCAAACCCTCCTTGTCACAACTAACAGTCCACGAATTTACTTCCAAGTTAAATAGTCACTGTTCATTAACTTTTGATGAGCAGTTACCAAATAATCATAGAATGATGGAGGCGACACGTTGAATTTCCATGTTTTATGAACAATTTTATTGTTTCTTTTCGTTAAATACTTTATAAACATCACGCCACACGCTCACACGGTTAATTAGCACTGGCAGTTCTGTTAGTTTCAAGTATCGTGACAATTACGACAGCTTTAACCCTCGGCGTAATTGTATCTTCTTCATGCATTCGTGTCAATGTCTCCTACTCGAGACTAAACATTTGTTATAGTCTTTTAAAACTTTGTCCATTCCTTCCTATAAGTTCACTTATATGAATGTTGAGTCCAATATTGCCTACTTCCGTTAACAAAATCCAACAACTCGGTATACACAGTCAGCATACTATCCCGGTTCAAGTCTCTAGTCCGAATATGAGTTCACAAAATCCTTGCGTCTACGTCACGCAACAACGACTAGTGAAAGTGAAACAATCTCGTCGCGCTCCGTTCGCTCAACTATGGCAAGAGCTGCTCTCGTATGACTTGACATCCCGTTAGCTAGGAAGCGACTTACTTTTTCCGTGAATGAGTATTGTGACACACTGAATTTCTTCGTTGCGTTTACTACTCTCTTCCACATAAAAGTTATCTCTGACCGACATTTCTTAGGACTTAACTTCTATGGTATTAATTTGCAATTATTACTTAGATGTTTGGCAAATAACTAATGATGACCTTTCTTTCTTCTTCCTTTCTACCAAAACACACTCTGTAATGCTTAATGTTGGTGTTTATCAAGACTTTCTGGTGTTATATCATCGGCGAAGTTGTCGTACCTGTCAGGATAACTTTTCCCTACTTTACATCACGATGGTTTTTCCTAATTGAGTTTTGGGGTTCATTAGAATGTTACAATATGCATCTCGGCAGGAAGAACTACAGGAAAGATCAGGCGCACACCTGGAGACTCAGAAGAATGTTCTCTCACTGGCCAGCAACCAATGGGCTGCGCTACTTCAGCTCAGCTAAAAAGCCTCTGGGACATTGCACTTTGTGGACCGCTAAGAGCACATCCCTCCCTGAGGCTGCATGGCCCGTGCCCGCCAGCACGAGTTGTACTGCGTGAAAGCGGCAATTCCATCCGACATACCTGCGTCCGTGCCCCTCCTTGTTCCACGAAATGACATCATTAAAGCTGCGTTTTTCGCCATCTACACGTAGTGAACTTTTCTTCGCCTAACCGCAGCCATAATTGTCCACCTGAATATAAACCCTACACATCTAATTACTCTCTGCATTAAGCTACTAGTGAACGTAGTACATAAACACTGTCAGCCCTCCTAGATAAGCATTATATCGATCACAGTTCATCAGAACTCGATAGGACTATCCTAATTGTATATGTCTTTATGAATTCAATAATTAAGTTCAAGAAAGGCATCCCAAAGGCCTTTCAATCTTTCAAGCTTTACTAATATCTATTAGAAGTCAGAAAAGTATCTTATTCGCTTTGTCATAATAGGTGTTGTGGGAGATAACTTTTGTGAACAAATCCAGCAAAGCTCGATGAGAGCAGTGCTCATGTTATTTTGACACTTTTCCTGAAGGCCATAATGTATTTCAATCTAACATAAGCTCAGTGTCATAATTCCTCGATTCTTTTACAGGGATGTTTTATTAATTATTAATTAATTAAAATAACAATAGAGAAAATTTCATAATACTTGGTTAGATGAAATCCAGTTTCAATCTCATAATCCAGTGACCACATGGAATTGTTTGAAATACGCCGCAGTAAAATTCTATTTCATTTTTAATTTTGGTATTTCACTAGTTGCTTTTGTTTCTGTATGCATTGCAAACTGGTTCAATCTGTATCTTATAAACGTGGTTTGCACTTATACAAAACTGTCAGTTTGTGAGGGATTCCGAATGTCATCTACATGTACTGAATCATTCAAGTAATCAGCCTTCAGCATTAAGTTAAAATTTATGAAATCTGACTCATAAAAACAAACCATCAAAGCTCCGCATTCTACCCCTGGTGGATCCATCGGGACCGACCGACAGCCGTGTCATCCTCTGTCAGTGGCGTCATGGGATGTGGTATGGAGGGATGTGGAGACCTAAACTTCCAGTTTTTTCTTTTTTTTTTTGGAAAGGCATCTGTTCTGAAGAATAATGAAAATTCCAATAAGTGCAGATGCAGTTACAACTGAATCGTTATCGGGTGACTATTTTCGCACGATAACGATCCAAAGAAATTTTGAAAAAAGGTAAAAATAAAAAAGTTAGTAAAATTTGGAATAAATAAACCGATTCTGTTACAAATTTAGTTTGCTAACTACTTAGGAACCGTCAACAGCTCACTGTGTGAGCAAAAATTATTATATGATTATTGATTGTTTATAAACTGTGATTACGAACTTATTATTGAATTGTAATCAGGCGAGAACGGAACCAAAGGCACTGACTCGAGCTAAAACGTAAAAACACAGCTAGCAGCGTGAATTAAATTTAATCAGAAAACCAGCACAATAATTTGTGTTGAACACATGCACGTAAAAGTTAACTGTTCGCAAAACAGTTCTCTTAATAAACAGATTTGCGTTGCTCACTGTAATGTTAACTGTTACTGATTTTAGAAATGCGCAGGTTCATAAATGCTAATTTTCTGTTATAGCAAATTATTTCTGGAAAGTTCATGATGTTTCGTTTAGCGAAGTATGAGTAATTTCATAATACACTGTTACGTGTTTTTCAAAACTGAGCAGAGTTCACGACGCAGACAAAACATATGAAATGTTTTATTGTGAAGTACTATTTTGTCAATATTTATTTCAATTATGTTTTTACTCTTTTACTCTTAGGAATTATTCCTTAACTAATTGTTCTACAAAGCAACGAAGTTCACTTCTGTTAAATTAGAGTTTTGTATAGTTTTGAGTTTTGTTAATTTGACTCCTCTATCTTCGTTACCGAAATAAATTAAGCTTATCATTTTCAGTGTTTGCCTATTCTTTCACTGGTGATATTCTCGGAACCGTCCCTAATGAATAAATAAATAATTCATAAACAGTCTTAATTGCATTCATTATTACTATTATACCGCCAACCGGTTTCAACCTGACATAGATTAAGACTGTTTATGAATTATTGATTAATCATACTAAACGCTGCTTCACTCCACAACCATGTTGTCCAAAAAACGTCTCTAATGAACCCATTGTCTACAGGACGCTAAAAACTAATCTCCTCCCCCAATATGCTATTGTTTATCATCACTCCATATAACAAGTCTGGGCTCGAAGTACTGTCCTTGAATATTAACTTCTCTTGCTGACAATTTACTGTGTCCGTTTACAACCATGTGATTTCCCTGCCCATATATTAAAAATATTCAGTTTTTTCCTCACTTTTATGCGCACTGAATTTGGACTTGGCCAATTGTCGCTGGCTACTCCTTTCTGTCAACTACGTCTGCCCGACTCCGCACTTACACGCCCAGCGATAATGTTCCTTACATACTCGTATTCTTTGGCCCTATACAGTAGCAAGTTTCCCTGAGTACGCCAGTGTTTCTACTGAAACATAATTACAATTTCCTCTTTTAGTTAATTCATTCGAATTAATTCTTGGAATTTTATTAGATGACAACAATAAAATAGTAAAGGTACATATGACAGAAATTATGTCACAGTTACATTATTGTTACCGAATTAATTACGCAATAAATTTATTTGGTGCTGTTTTGTTGTGTTAAAGGGTAAGCTTACCGCTCCTCGGCCGTTATCGGCTTCCTTAAACTTACAGCTGCTACTCCTCACTCAAGTAGATCCTCATTGGCATCACGAGGCTGAGTGCACCCTGTGTTTGTCCAATGTTGAGTGCTGCAAAGAACATATTTTAGTAAATTATTAGTTATAACCTACATTTGTGTTTCATAAAATTTTTATCCATCAAGAAATATGTCCTACTTGCTTCTGTGTCATGGGTTTTTTGCTGCCTATGTAGCAGAACTCTTTAACTTCATCTACTTCATGATCATCAGTTATGGTGTTAAGTTTCTCACTCCTCTTATTTCTGCTACTTCTCATTACTTTCGTCTTTCTTCAGTTTATTCTCAGTCCATACACATTAGTCATTAGACTGCTAATTCCATTCATTACATTCTGTAAATCCTCTTCTTTTTTGCTGAGGATAGCAATGTATTCAGCGAATCTTAACGCTGATATCCTTTCGCCTTGAAATTTAATCTACTTCATACAAAATCTCTACTGAAGCACCAAACACTCACGTTTAGTGATGAAAACTACGTACATTTCTGATTCTTCCAATGTCTTGACTTTCTTTTCAGTCTCCTTTTGTCTTTGTGTGTTGATCTTCTTCTTGCATCTAAGGTTCCTCCGCCTTTTCATTTGTATATTATCCCTTGCTCCTACTCTTCTCCAATGAGGATTTCAAATCTTGGCTCTCTTCTTAAAATTAGGTGACTCATTGCAACAATGCTTCCAAGCTAGGCTTCTGGCAACTTCTTCGTTCTGTTCACCTGTGAACTAAAAATAAAGAAGAAAGAAAAAAAATGCTTCCAGTGGTTCAGGGCCTCTGTTCTCCACTCCAGTTTACACCATTCTTCCCAGGAAGGAAAAAATTATAACATACATTCATCTGGACTCATATAACAATTTTTCATTATGGATGCAAGATTTTACGCTCTGTGTGAGAGATAATGTCCGTCACAATTGTCTCACACCCATCCCTATAGTCAAGAAGTCCTGTAGCTGAGCCAGAGAGACACACACCTCACTTCTTATGATCCACTCTGAGTTCTGTGTCAGATGCAGGCAAACACAGAGGAACAGGTGTGTTGAATCATAGGCAGTTCAAACGTCCGGTGAATAATCACAGCACGGGGTGCGAATGAACTCCTCTTACATGTGGATTGTAAAGCCTTAATCAACGTTCAACATTTTAGAGAGACTGTTCCGACAGCAACTGAGGGATCGAAGTGTAGCCAACAACAGACAGTGATGTACATTGGAATGAAGGATACCTGTCGTCTGGACTTCGAGGTCGTACTTGAATCATACCAGCAACTTGCCGAGAAAGCTGAGAAGGCCAAAGTTGCTCACGGAATGTCGATAAAACTCATAATTTTTGTATCGTCCTCACAACTGGACATGGCCCGCACTTCTGAGTCGAAAGAAAAACGAGAACTGCAGATTAAGAAGATTCTACACAATCAAAAATGTTTTGCATCACCTCGATTCCCAGAGTTCCGGAACTTGTAAAGAAATTGGACTAGAGATGAACATAAACACCCTTTACGCCCTTGCATATTGTACCATCAAACAGCAAGACCTTCAGAGTTGGTGGTCTACATTGCTGTTCACACCGGTACCTCTAATACCGAGTAGCACGTCATCGGGTCGAGATTGCCATACACACCAGTAAGTCTGATACCCTGTACCATCTCCTCTTGAACTGAGGCATGCCTGTGTTCGTCGTGGCATACTATCCACAAGTTCAGCAAGCCACTGTTGGTCCAGATGGTCCCATTCCCCAATGGCGATTCGGTTTGGATCCCTCAGAGGTTTTGGTGGGTCACGTCATCCATAAACGAATATTTCCAATCTATTCCAGCCATGTTCAATAGGGTTCATGTCTGGAGAGCATGCTGGCCATTATAGTTGAGCGATGTCATTATCCTGAAGGAAGTCATTCACAAGATGTGCACGATTAGGGTGCCAATTGTCGTCCATGAAGACGAATGCCCCGCCAATATGCTGCCGATATGGTTGCACTATCGGTCAGAGGATGGCATTCACATGTCATACAGCCCTGACGTCACCTTCCATGACCACCCGTGGTGTACGTTAGCCTCACATTATGCTACCCCAAAACATCATATTGTGAGCATAAGAAAATAATTAAAATGTATTACTTAATAAAAGTAAATGTTATTGATTTTAAAAAAAACTGCAAAACAACCCCACAATGTCGTACACACATTTTTCTGTGTTTCTGACTCCTCTGATCCTATGTACACAGCACTATACGAAGACTAAGTTCTGAATTAACAGAACTGCTTCTTTTATTCAGGCTGTTATTAAGTACATAGGCGAGTGTGTTGGATGTTGTAGCTAAATGGCTAGCACTCTTCACACAAATACGTTATAATGACCTTTGATATGTGCACTCTCATTAGTCAACGATTGTGTGAAGTTTGACTGAAGTAAAGGAGGCTGAAGAATGTATATATAGTTGGAGTTCTACTGACAAAGTATGTTTTAAAAACTTGTTCATAAATTTATTTCAGCCTAAAATTCAGAATTTTATTTACATTATTCTATTTTAAAATTGGAGAACAAACGTGAACAATTGATGAACGTGATTTTAAGCAACAAAATTATAATCAGGAATAGAGAAAATTATGTATAAAGTAAGTTCCCACATTAAAGTAAATGGAACTTACCTCAGTGACATCTGTTGACAGAAGTCAGGAGCTAGTTAATTCACACTAGCAATCATAGATGTCTATACTGTTCTGAAAGTACAGCTTGAAACATATAAAATGCAACAAGTGGATAGCTTGAAACATATAAAATGCCACAAACCCAATTTTTCGTTATAAAATGCAAAAACACAGAAGTTTTTCTTTAAATACATTCAACCAGAAACTACAGTAGGAAATAATTTGAATTTACTGAAAATAACTTTATAACAAAAAAGTCGATTTTCTTGACTCAGCACTTTTTGACCTTAGATTAAGTGACGATTTCTCAGTCAAATACTAACCGATTTTAAAAATTCAAAGTGCTAATACAATGTACATTAAAAGAGCTATCCCAAAAATATAATGAATAAAATCAGAAATCATTTAACAAGTAAAATACTAAAATTTTCGGTTTTTATTTTCCTTATCTCTCTTAAAATGTTTCAGAAATGTGTATAAGCATGAAGTTAATACTTTTATAATTTTTTAAAGTTTTTCATTCATTTATATGGTAGAAAATATTAATAATTAAAAATTGTCAGTTAGTAATCTGTGTTGTGCATCATATGTAAGATTCTTTTTTTGATACATAATTACATAAGCAAGTGTATAATTTGGAATTTTATCATTAAAAGTTGCACTAAGTTTCATAGTTGCTTTCTGTGTAGTTACAACATTCTTTCCATTATTAATTACATAAAGTGCATAATTATTTATAAAACTGAAAGAAGTATTTCAGTACCTGATTTCAGTAACGTAATTCGCATAAAATCTAAAAATACATCATATGCTCTTAGGAAATTAATTTGCGGATTAATATTCCACATTTCTTGAGAAAAAACTTCAATTTTACCATTTTTAAATAAATATTCTGTAGTTTAACATAATCAAATAATGGTGAATCAACTAATTGATCATTTTTATGATATGTTTGAAATACAACTAATACAAAATATCTCATATGAAATTATCTTGTGTTACAGTAATTTGTAATATCTAGTTAAAAACTGTTTTTATTAGATAAACTACAAACTGTAAGTAGGCTGTTTATGTTTTCTTATTGGCAACGTTACGTAGCGCTCTGTATGAAAATCACAGGCTGTGCTGTGTGCAGTTTGTGGCTAGTTAGCATTGTTGTCTGCCATTGTAGTGTTGAGCAGCTTGAATCTTTTATTTAGCTAGCAGTGGTGGCGCTCGCTGTATTGCAGTAGTTCGAGGAACGAAGATTTTTGGTGAGGTAAGTGATTTGTGAAAGGTATAGGTTAATGTTAGTCAGGGCCATTCTTTTGTAGGGATTTTTGAAAGTCAGATTGCGTTGCACTAAAAATATTGTGTGTCAGTTTAAGCATAGTCCTGTATAAATTGTTCTAGGGGGGACGTTTCAAAACTGCTTCTGTTTGAAGTTCATAAAAAGAAATAGGTATTTTCAGATTTTTAAGAATATTTTCACATTGTTCGAATTCATAATTTGGTTCATATTTAACAACAGGTCCACAAATTGCCATAGATCCTATAACAATTTTACCTTCTTTAGGAAGAGTATCTTTTTTTCAATTCCAGCATCATTTTTATCAGCCCAACGAAGAATTATGTCTCCAGAAGATGAACTACATGTAAAAATTACATTTAAGTCTCCTTCAAACATAAATCCCCCAAGTAATGACAATGGGTAAATTACTTTATTTCTTTTATTATTTGTTTTTCCTGTATTAATTATATGTCTCTCCAAACTTATTTCGACAATGACAGGTGAAGTTAAATATAAGAAAACTGTTGATGAAATAAAATGATGTTCAATTCTAGGTGGAATATTATTTCCTTTCCTTATTGTTACAAAGTCAAACAATTTTGTTACAAAATTATCAATAAAATTTTTTTTAATTTTCCATCATAAGTTGGATAATCTATACTATCATTTGCCATTATACTAAAATACATTTTCAATTGTGCATGTTTTGGATGAAGCCAACCATCACCAGTATTTAATTCAATTTCTGTATGTATCTTTGTTAGGAACATTTAAATTATGTTCTGTTTTGTCATTGACTAGAAATAAGAAATACTAATAACTTTCAATTTTATTAAAGAGTGTTTTAGCAATTAGTTATTTATTAAGGAAAAAATTTAGTAAGATATTAACATATTTCTAAAATAGCTGTTACCGTAACACCATTAAAGTCAAGTATATCATCATTTTCATATTTTATACTAACTACTGAAACTTGAATTGTATCAAAATTAGGAACATTTACAGGATATTTTGGTTCATAAATTATTGGTCCACCAAAGTCAATTAAATTATCAATTTCATCAGTTATAGTAACAAATAAATCTAGTATTGTATCAAAAATAGGAACATTTACAGGATATTTTGGTTCATAAATTATTGGTCTACCAAAGTCTCCATTATGTTTAAATGAAGCAATATTATTAGTCTCTTTATGACAATCACAATTATGTTTTACTAACATTCAATCAGCTGGATTAATATTTATATTGATTAAATAAAAAGGAATTATTTTGGGAACATTTTTAGCTATAACTTTTTCAGTAATTTCAACAACTTGATTACTAAAAACAAGTAAATTTCCAAAAAAATTATTATAACCTTATACTTTCAATAATAATTCTGTTTAAAATTTCATGTGCTTTAATATGTATATTAGGCATTTTAGAATACATAATGATTTTAAAATTTTTAAAATATATTGACATATAGGAATTTCTATCGTTTCTCCATCACAATAAAGTTTATTACTTTTTGTTGTAATATTTGGATTTAAAAAAGTTGAATAATAACCAACTAATTTATAATAACTATGATGTATTGGAACAGTTAATCTTTTGCTAAGTATTGAATATTCATCACTAGGATGAAATAATCTTCCCCTTTACTTCTGAAAAATTACTAAATAAACGGAACAGATTGGAAACCAAAAGTAAGAATTCCAGAAAATGAGCTAAACATGGTAAATTTTTACCAAATATTATTAGATGTACCATAATTAGACCAAGTGGATGTGGACAAACAACATTAATGATTGATAATTATATTTTATCTCCAGGATGGATGAACTGAAATAAAATTAAACATATGAATGTTTATTGAAAAAGTTTAGATCTACAAAAATATCAAGAATTTATAAAACAATGTAAGAAAATTGAGGATGAAATTAATAAAGAAATTGGTAGTTTTATAGAAAACAATGAAGAAATTATTCCTTTAGCTGAATGTGCAACAAATTCAATTGCTGCTTTTGATGATTTCATTCTAGAAATTCTAGATATTGTAACAGAATATTTTAGTAGAGGCAGACAGAAAGGTATGGACTGCTTTTATTTAGCTCAAACTTATTCAAAAATACCAAAACAGTTAGCCAGAGATAAACTAAACTTTTTATATATCTTTTGACAAGTTGATTCTAATTTAAATGATATTTATCATGAATTTGTGGATGGAGATTTAAATTTTGTTGATTTTAAAGAAATGTGTAGTAAATGTTGGGATGATGAGCATGGATATTTCACAATAGATATGTCTTGAAAATTAAACATGTTTAGAAATAAAATACAAAATTTCTTAAAAATATAGACATAAACATAAACATAAATGTTAAATATAAACATAAATGTTAACATAAAAATAAACATTAAACATAAATATAAATATAAACATAAATGTTAAACATAACTAAAGTTTTTTCTTCCTTTGCAAAGTATAATGAAAAATTGGTTAAACAAGCTAACAAAAATAAAAAGAAAGCTGAAGAATTAAGAGAGCAATTTAAGCTACAGAAAAAGCTACCAAGAGCAAAATATGAGAAATATGAAAAGGAAGATCAAATGGTTACTGATTCTATTGAAAAAGTTAAACAAGGTATTGAAGATATAGGTAATAATGTTTTAAAAGCAGTTGAAGAAAATAGAGAAGTTGAAAAACAAATGATTCTGTAGCGACATATAGAAGATTTTGAAGATTTATCACCAATTAAAAAATTAGCAGATTGGTCTGCTGATATTACTGGAAAATATGATTATACATTATGAGAATCAGAAATGAAAGATACATTTAATGAAAATCAAGAAGAAAAAGGAAGTAAAAAGATAAATATAACTAAAAAATTAGTAATACTGAATGAATTTTAAAATATATTAATCAAAGTGAAGATAAAGTACTTGGTTTAAAACCTGTTTGTAAGTTTAAAAATGTTGGTAAATTAGCTGTTGAAGATTTTTAGTTGAAAAACATATTACTATAGATGATTTAAATACAATGTTTGGTAGTGTAGATTTTTTACAAATTATACAAATATCTCATTAAATTCAGGAGTATTCTACTCTGATACTTATCCAAATAAAATAAAAACAAATAAAGTTAATAAATATTTATATTCAATAAATCGAATTGTTAAAGATTCTACCACAAATGTAAGAAGAAAATCGACTATACATTCTTCAGATATTAGTTCTCCCGAAAAAATAGGTGAAGGATTAGTTAAGAAATATACAGATAAAGTAATTTAATATGTCTGGATGAATGAAGTTAGACAATGAATTGATAGACAAGCAGTAATGCATTGTGAAGAATTAGCTGAAAAACTTAGTGTTGCACAAATGTTAACCAATAAATATAGTGATTTCATAATCGATAATACGAAAGGAATTCCATATGTAACTCGATTTTTGAATAATTTTCCACATATATTTTGGAAAAGTGATAGATATGGAAAAGGGTTACTAAATCGGGTTTTGAATAATGTTCAAATGCCTGAGACGCATCTACGAGGATTTAATTACTGTGGACGCTTAACTGAACTTGAGAAAGACTTTCATTTGGTGATCCAGGAATTAATCCATTAGATGAAGCTTGCAAACAACATGACATTGCATATGGAGATCATAAAGATTTACAATTTAGACACAAAAGAAAGAATGCATGCAAGTGATGCTAGTTTGAAAGAGAAAATTGCAGCAACAACAGTGAGAGGTATTATGTATTGTAGAAGGAAACTAGGTATGGGAATTGATGTTGTTGAAAATGTTTGGGGTTTGTGAAACGTTTGTTGTTATTTTTCTCCAATAAAATTTCCTGTATTTAAATGAAAGTGCTACAAAGTACAGTTTTCTACATTACATACAGCATTGATAATAAAATATACATTGGTAGCACAACAGCAAAATTATGTTTACAAAATGACAGGGCACCGATGTGATTCAAGAAATGGACATCCATAACATATTTCAATTCATATGAGAAATTTAGAAATTGAAAATTCTCGAATTGCTTATGTAAAAACAGTTGTAGTTTCATCAAGAAAAGAACTCAGAATTGAAGAGCAGAATGAAATATAGAAATATGCTAAGTCAATTTTATTGAATATACTTTTAGAATATTCTTAAAATCGCGAAAAAACAAGAGACCAAGACAAAAAATGGAAAGTTAGGAAAGATTAGTATCATAAACATTTGCAAGATCCAGGATGGTGCAAAAATGAAAAAAAATAGAAATAAATGCAAATAAAACGAAGTTAAGAAAAGCTGCTGAATGAAGCTTTTATGGAGTTATGTAGAATTGAAGTTTGAAAAATCTTTATTAAATTTAGAACTATATAAAGGAATAACTTTACAATTGATTATACTTTGTTACCTAGTGGCAAAACAAAACCAAAGTCAATTAAATTAAAGTTAAATAATGAACAATTCAATACAATTGAACCTTTTGTAACAGATGTCCAAAAAATGAAAAATGAAAAGAAAGTTGGTGGTAATTTAGTTATTACAATTCTGTCATGAAAAAAATTATTGAATCTCTAACAAAAAAGAAAGATGGTGAGGGGCTAATATAAAATGAAGGCGGATTTTAACATTATTATTAGCTGTGTTACCTTATTTAGCAACAATTGGTTCCTTAGCTGGAGGATCTATGGCAACTGCACCTGCATCTATAAACAAGAAGAAAGCTGATAAAGAATTAGAAGAGCAAATAAAACATCACTTAGAAATGGAGAAAAAAGCAGGAACTGGACTAAAGGAAACAAAAAGTTTCCAAAAAGAAATAGATAAATAACCCAATGCATAAAGTATTTTGATATGGAAGAACTTAGTAAACAATTAAAAATTAAAACCATTCATGGTGTCCATATGGTTAATGAATTACGAAATAAACCATTTAAAGTTGAATGTGGATAGTAAATTTAGATATATCTGATAATCCTGGTACACAATTGGATTTGTTGCTATAAAAATAATTAAAAAGATTTGTATTTGATTCATTGGTGAAAATATACCAAAACAATAATTAACTATTTAGGAAGAAATGAACTATACTACACTACAGAGAGAATACAGAATTTTAATGAAGTAATATGTGCCATCTATGTTTACTTGTTTTAAAATTGCTTTGTGAAAATTATAATTTTATTAAGTGAATTTTTTGGGAAATAAGATACATTTATTTAAACAAACTGAACAAATAGTTAATACATCTACATACGATTTGGATAATATAGAAAATACGATTAAACAATTTGATCTGAAGCTTACTAATGGAATTATCAATTTCAGAAGGAATTTAATGTTATTTTTTAAGTAACTCAAGGTTATATTAGTTTCAAAGGCAGTAGAATTGCTAATGTAAATGATCCAATTGATACAAAAGATGTAATTCACAAAATATAAATACTATATAAATAATATTGTACAAAACCAGAATACACAAGCATTTTAACTCAATTTATAACTGTGTTATGAAGAAAGAAATAGAAAGGGCTTTTTCAGATTATTTTTTAAAAACAGATTTAACTCCATACTTAAAACAGTTAAGTAATCTTACAGAAACAGTTTATAATAAACAAAAAAAGGATTTTACTTTTATGATATGTGGTGAATGAAGTAAAGTAATATATTGATTTCATACTGATAGGGATTGTTATGGTTGGTAAAAATATAAATAGAGATTTAAACTTTGATGATATTGATATAACAGTAAGAGTAGCTAATAAGCTATATCAAATGAATAATAATAATAAATAATCAATCAATAATGGTACAGAAATAAAATTTTATAACTGTAATATTAAAGAATTCTGTTAAAACTGTTCCTGTAGATGTAAATATAATTGTTTTTGGTGATATAATATAAAATTTTAAATTTTAAATTTTTTATCTGTTTATACAGATAATCATACTTCACATAACTATCATATTTATTGTCTAAAGTGTTAATAGTTTACTAATACACATAAGCCACATACAGAAACCACTAAAAATCGATGACAAAGAATTGAAGGTTTTTGTACAATTCGTAAATCTAAAAAGCACAAAATCATTTTAATAAATTTGTAAGTTTTGGTCAAGATCTAAATAATATTCATGAAAATAATTTTCGTGAAGAAATAATTAATGAATTACATAAACCTATTAAAAAGAATTCTAAAAGATGGGTTGTAGTTTCTTTTAGTATAGGTGATTTATGGCAATCTGATTTAGTAGAGATGGATCTGGAAATTTAAGAGGAATTGCTAAAGAAAACGAAGGTAAATATATATTTATGAACAATAATTGATGTTTTTTCAAAATATGCATTTGCTGTTACTATCAAAGATAAAACAAGTAAGAATGTAGTTCATGCTTTTCAAAAAAAATTTACAATTAATTTACAAAAATAATGGTAATGAATTCTCTAACAAAGAATTAAAGAATTATTGAAGAAATAAATCAGTAATCATTATTCAAATTTTTCAGAATTAAAAGTATATATTGTTGAAAAATTTAAAAGAAAACTTTAAGAAAAAATTTGGAAGAAATTTGCTTTTCAAGGAAATTATAAATGATTAAACTCAGTTAAAGATCTAATTGATGAATATAATAATACTAAACATTTTACAAAAAATAAAACCAATAGAGGAAATTGAAAAAATTCAAAAAAAAAAGTATTACATCTAATGAAATTCCTAAATATATAAAAGGTGATAAAGTTAGAATTAGTAAACTTAAAGGTCTTTTTGGAAAAAGGATATAAAGGTAATTGGTCAAAATAAATATTTTATATTGAAAATGTTATTCAGGCTAATCAAATTACTTATAAATTATAAGATATTTTTATGAACAAGATATTTTTATGAACAAGAACTAGAAAAAACAAAATATCTGATGTATACATAGTTGAAAATGTTTTAAGAAAGAAAGGTGATAAAGCTTATGTTAAATGGTTAGGTTTTAATAATTCACATAACAGTTGGGTGAAAAAAGATAAAGTAATTTTATAAATGTTCTATTTGATGAAGGCTAATTATATCATTAATCAATTTTTTTGGTACAGTTATTCAAAACTTTGAAATAGCTCTAATGACTGACAATCCTAAAATTTTCTGTCGTTCTTTGATACAGATTTATAGAATTAGGATCATAATTCAATCTTAACATTTCTTCAAAATTTGGATGACTATCTTCGATTTTATATAGTGGTTTCTGAAAATTTTTGTTGTGTTCTAATGACATAAATGTTATATTCACATTCAATATCAAATAGTTTTAAAAGAAAGAATGTTGGTCTTAAACTGTCATCAATTGTTTTAGGAACTACATGTGGTAACAAACTATTTATTTCTTCATTTCTTTTACCTATTATTCTGAAACACTATGAACTGTTTCTATCAAGTTTTGAGTTTGACCATTTCTTATTTGAATTATTTCTGTGTTTAATTTAGTTAATGTTTTTAGTTGTTGTTTACAATTATATTAAATGTTTTACTTGAACTTTGTAAAAATTTTAATGTTATACTCTCAATGTCTTCTAATTGGAGGTAAAACTTTTTCATAACCCTAATCTTGAAACTCTTCTGCAAAAGGCATTTTGGATTTCATAACTAGAGAATAAAGACTAAGTTCATTGATGAATTTTGTATGTGGATGTGAATATTTTCTAATAGCAGTGGAATACTGCTATAGAAATTCTCATATGTTTTACCTAGTTTTTGTTTAACATGATCTTTAATTGCATCTCTAGGTCGATTATATACTAAAAGTTCAGCAACTTTATTTGCATAAAACCATGGATTGTTCTTTTCTACAATAATCGTAAACACTTGCTTATTGTTGTAAGTAAGCTTGTAGTTGATGACAATTACAATGTTTCTTTTAAGAGAAACATTATTTTTTAGTTCTGAAAGAAATAAACATTAGGTGAAATTTGTGGTTGTACTTATGATTAATTTAAATTTTGTATGTATAATATAATTTTAATTGAAATTAACTTTTTCATAAAAATAATGAAAATTGTTTCTTATAAAACAGAAACAAAAATGAAATGCAAGATCTTTATGTACTAATTGAGGGATGTGAATATATATTGATTTTTCTAGTGGTTGAAGTGAGGAACATAATAATCAATTTGTTAAAACAAAATTGCAATTATATTTTAGTAGAGAATGTATTGATGAATGGTTAAAAATGGAAAGTTATCCAATTTGTGGAACTGTTATTGTAAAAAATTACCAGAAAAATAAGAAACAATTAATATTAATGCTAAATTTGATGCTTTATATTATGTTTGATTTTATGGTGATCGTAATGATTATTAATTTACTGTTTTACAATTATAATATTTTTTGTATATAAATGGAGCAAGTTCAACAAGATTGTCCTGTAAAGACTATAATTTGTAAAACTTGTATTACAGAGAAGTCAATTGATAATTTTACTATACAAAAATACACAAAAGATGGTTATAGTATTATGTGTTGGCCATATTTAATAATATGTCATGTAAAAAATTAGAATAAAAATCCAATTCCTTAGGTATGTGGAAAAAGTGTTGTTAAATATGTTTTAAAGAACATTTAATACGAAATCCAAGTGAAGACCATAAATATATGGAAGAAGAATCTACAAAGAATAATGAAGAAGTTGTAACTGAAGAAAAAATAAATATAAGATTTTGTCAAGAACTTAAAGATTTTAATTGTCTTTCTATAAATCCAATACATAAAGATAAACATAATAATAAACATAAGAAATGTAATGTTGAATATATTTATAATTTGAAAGCTTTAACTAAATATAATAATTCTTTATTATTAACTATCAATCCAAAAATTAAATGTTGCTAAACTTCATGAATTTTGTAGAATAAATAATTAAGGAGGATATTCAAGTTTATGTAAAGCTGATTTAATTACTCTTATTATTAGTAATCATTCAATAATTGTTAGTAATCTTCCAAATATTGTTAGAAATAATATACCTATAGTAAGTGAAAATAATACATCTGGAAATATTACAAATATTCCAAAAAGTAAAACGTCTAAAATAAGTTAAAATCATTGAAATGATGTAACTGATGAATGTAAAAATTATGGAAATATTGTTAATATTTATATACCTGAACAAGATAATACAAATATTGTTAAAAACTATAAACCTGATTGTTGAGAAAATCCATGGACACAGTGTCAATGTATGATATTTGTAATGTTTTTCTAACTAAAGAATAAAAACCATTAAAAGGAATATTTCTATTTTCTACAAATGATAGAAGGTTGTATACATGGAAGAACCCTGGAGATACTAAAAGGTATCAGATAGATTATATAATGGTAAGACAGAGATTTAGGAACCAGGTTTTAAATTGTAAGACATTTCCAGGGGCAGATGTGGACTCTGACCACAATCTATTGGTTATGACCTGTAGATTAAAACTGAAGAAACTGCAAAAAGGTGGGAAGTTAAGGAGATGGGACCTGGATAAACTGAAAGAACCAGAGGTTGTACAGAGTTTCAGGGAGAGCATAAGGGAACAATTGACAGGAATGGGGGAAAGAAATACAGTAGAAGAGGAATGGGTAGCTTTGAGGGATGAAGTAGTGAAGGCAGCAGAGGATCAAGTAGGTAAAAAGACGAGGGCTAGTAGAAATCCTTGGGTAACAGAAGAAATATTGAATTTAATTGATGAAAGGAGAAAATATAAAAATGCAGTAAATGAAGCAGGCAAAAAGGAATACAAACGTCTCAAAAATGAGATCGACAGGAAGTGCAAAATGGCTAAGCAGGGATGGCTAGAGGACAAATGTAAGGAAGTAGAGGCTTGTCTCACTAGGGGTAAGATAGATACTGCCTACAGGAAAATTAAAGAGACCTTTGGAGATAAGAGAACCACTTGTATGAACATCAAGAGCTCAGATGGAAACCCAGTTCTAAGCAAAGAAGGGAAAGCAGAAATGTGGAAGGAGTATATAGAGGGTCTATACAAGGGCGATGTACTTGAGGACAGTATTATGGAAATGGAAGAGGATGTAGATGAAGATGAAATGGGAGATACGATGCTGCGTGAAGAGTTTGACAGAGCACTGAAAGACCTGAGTCGAAACAAGGCCCCCGGAGTAGACAACATTCCATTGGAACTACTGACGGCCTTGGGAGAGCCAGTCCTGACAAAACTCTACCATCTGGTGAGCAAGATGTATGAAACAGGTGAAATACCCTCAGACTTCAAGAAGAATATAATAATTCCAATCCCAAAGAAAGCAGGTGCTGACAGATGTGAAAATTACCGAACAATCAGTTTAATAAGCCACAGCTGCAAAATACTAACTCGAATTCTTTACAGACGAATGGAAAAACTAGTAGAAGCTGACCTCGGGGAAGATCTGTTTGGATTTCGTAGAAAAATGGGAACACGTGAGGCAATACTGACCTTACGACTTATCTTAGAAGAAAGATTAAGGAAAGGCAAACCTACGTTTCTAGCATTTGTAGACTTAGAGAAAGCTTTTGACAATGTTGACTGGAATACTCTCTTTCAAATTCTAAAGGTGGCAGGGGTAAAATACAGGGAGCGTAAGGCTATTTACAATTTGTACAGAAACCAGATGGCAGTTATAAGAGTCGAGGGACATGAAAGGGAAGAAGCGGTTGGGAAGGGAGTAATACAGGGTTGTAGCCTCTCCCCGATGTTATTCAATCTGTATATTGAGCAAGCAGTAAAGGAAACAAAAGAAAAATTGGAGTAGGTATTAAAATCCAGGGAGAAGAAATAAAAAAAATTTGAGGTTCTGTCAAAGACAGCAAACTACCTGGAAGAGCAGTTGAACGGAATGGACAGTGTCTTGAAAGGACGATGTAAGATGAACATCAACAAAAGCAAAACGAGGATAATGGAATGTAGTCGAATTAAGTCGGGTGATGCTGAGGGAATTAGATTAGGAAATGAGACACTTAAAGTAGTAAAGGAGTTTTGCTATTTGGGGAGCAAAATAACTGATGATGGTCGAAGTAGAGAGGATATAAAATGTAGACTGGCAATGGCAAGGAAAGCGTTTCTGAAGAAGAGAAATTTGTTAACATCGACTATAGATTTAAGTGTCAGGAAGTCATTTCTGAAAGTATTTGTATGGAGTATAGCCATGTATGGAAGTGAAACATGGACGGTAAATAGTTTGGACAAGAAGAGAATAGAAGCTTACGAAATGTGGTGCTACAGAAGAATGCTGAAGAATAGATGGGTAGATCACATAACTAATGAGGAAGTACTGAATAGGATTGGGGAGAAGAGAAGTTTGTGGCACAACTTGACCAGAAGAAGGGATCGGTTGGTAGGACATGTTCTGAGGCATCAAGGGATCACCAATTTAGTATTGGAGGGCAGCGTGGAGGGTAAAAATCGTAGGGGGAGACCAAGAGATGAATACACTAAGCAGATTCTGAAGGATGTAGGTTGCAGTAGGTACTGGGAGATGAAGAAGCTTGCACAGGATAGAGTAGCATGGAGAGCTGCATCAAACCAGTCTCAGGACTGAAGACCACAACAACACAACAACATTTCTAATACCAAGAGATAGAAAAACAATTAAAGATTGCTTAGCTGAAAAAGCATTGGCAGACAGATTACAAGCTGTAAATTTAGAAACTAGTATAGATATAATTGACCCTAATGATTTCTTAAATGCAGTAAAAACAAAAAATTTTTAAATTGTTAAAGACTATTTGAAAGTCCGTCATGGTGTAAAGATAAATTTCAATTTATATTGTGAATATATACTAAAAAAGGTGAATCAGAGGAAAAATAGAATTTTTACAAAAAATACCAAAATATACTATTTTCACAGAAACAGAGCTTAATAAAAAATTCAAATATGGTAAAAGATATATTTTAGAAAAAATATCTAATTCACAAGCACAAGGATCAGGATGATCAGTAAATAGAATAATTGATTTACAACTAGCAATTAACAAATATGATTCATTAGAGGATTATCCTATATTGATTTGCCAGATAATTTTAAAAATATAAAACCATGTGTTAAGGTGAAAAATGAAGAAAAATGTTTTTGTGGGGTATAAAATCAGCCTTGTTTCCAGTAGATAAAACTGCAGAACGAATAACCAAATATAGAAACGTTGGTCTTGATTTTCATAAAAAACTTGAAAATATAGAATTTCCTGTACCAGTTGAACATATTCAAAAATAGGAAAAAAATTTATGTATCTATTAATGTTTAATAATTTGGTGATAAAGATGAAATTATTAAGTGTATCCATTAAAAAGTGCAAAATGATAAAAAAGGAAACCATGTAAATCTACTTTATTACAGGACAGATGGTATTTCACATTATTGTTGTATAAAAAACTTATCTAGACTTTTATCAAGTCAAATAACTAAACATATTGCGATAAAATTGATTTGTAATTTATGTTTATTACATTTTAATTGTAAAGAAAAAATTAAATAATTATACAACAAACCATTTACCTAATAAAACATTAAAAGTTGAAGGCCAGGTGAAGGGAAATCGGTATAGTTCAAAAATTATCAATTTACACAAAAGGTTCCATATGTAATTTATGCTGATTTTGAAAGTTTACTTTTAAAGATGGAGAGTTGTGAAAAAAATCCATAAACACCATATAAAAAGAAATATCAAATACATGAACCGAGTTGATTTTGTTATTATATTAAATATATTTATAGATACTATAAGGATCCTGTTATTTATAGAGGAACAAATTATCATAAACCATGAGTTGAAGAAATTGGAAGGATGTATTCTAAAATTGAAGAAATGAAACCACTTACACTTGAGGAATGCAAAATGTACCATAAATGTACAGTTTGTACACTATGTAAATGTTATTATACAAAAAAGAATAAAAATGTGCGTCATCATGATCATTTAACTGGAAAATATATTGCTCCAGTTTGCAATAATTGTAAATTAAAACTTCAACAAGATGATTTTGTACTTTACATAATTTATCTGGTTATGTTCACAGCTTTTTATAAAACATCTTGGTTACAGTAATAAATAAATAGAATTAATACCAAATAATGAAAATAAATACCTTGGTTTTAGTAAATACCCAAAAAATTTGAAATGAGTTTTATTGATACATTTAACATTATGACTTCTTCACCTGATAAATATTCAACAAATTTAAAGAGAAATCAATTAAAAATACTAAAAAGTATTTTTATTAATATTATTTAATTTAGTAATAGGAAAAGGTGGTTGTCCGTATGATTATTTGGATTCTTGCAAAATATTTGATGAAACACAGTTACCAACAAAAGATAAATTTTACAGTAAATTAAATGATTGTGACATAAGTGATGAAGTTTAGGAGCATGCAATATTAGTTAGGAAAAAATTCAATATTAAAAATCTTGGTGAATATCATGATTTTATCTTAAAACTGATGTATTATTGTTAAGTGATGTTTTTGAAAATTTTGGAAAAATATATATAGAAACATATGATCTAGATCCTTCTTGGTATTTTATAGCACCAGGTCTATCTTGGGATGCAATGTTAAAAATTTCTAATCAAAAACTTGAATTATTATATGAGTATGATAGGGTTCAATTTGTCGAAAAAGGAATAATAGGTGGAATTCACAATGTTGGGAATCATACATAAAAGCAAATTATAAATATTTAGTAGATTTTAATAACAAAAAAGATCAAATTATATAATTTATCTAGATGCAAATAAGTTTTATGTTTATGCTGTGAACCAATATTTACAATATGCTGAATTTAAATGGGAAGAAACAAACAACTTTAATTGTACAAAAATTAATTAAATTTCAAACAATCATCACTAGGGATATATATTTGAAGTAGATCAAGAATATCCAAAAGAATTACATGGTTTACATAGAGATTGACGATTTGCTCATGAATCTAAACTTCTTCTAGGTACAAATGAAATTAAATTAATAACTACTTAGATAAAAAGTGTAATTATGCAGTACATTATAGAATTCTTAAATAATATCAATCTCTAGGAATGCAACTTACAAAAATACTTAAAGTTTTAAAATTTAAACAATCTAATTGGTTAAAGAAGTATATAGATCTAAACACACAGCTAAGAATTAAAGCTACAAATGATTTTGAAAAAGACTTCTTTAAATTAAAGAATAATCCTGTATTTGGTAAAACAATTGAAAATATTAGAAATAGACAAGATACAAAATTAGTTTAAAATAGTAAATTATGTGATAAACTTGTAGCTAATCCAAACTTTAAACACACAACTATATTTAATGAAAATCTTGCTGCTATCCATATGAATAAAACTAAAGTAATATTTAATAAAACTATTTATTTTGGATCAAGTATACTTGACCTATCTAAAGAATTAATGTATGATTTTCACCATAGAGTTATGACATCCAAATATGGATTATGTTATCAAGATACAGATAGTTATATTTAAAATATTAAAACTGAAGGTTTCTGTGAAAATATTAAATCAATGATTGATTACTTTGATGCTAGAGATTATCCAGCAGATAATATGTATGTTATTCCATAAGTAAACAAGAAAATTGTTGGTAAGATGAAAGATAAATGTAATGGAAAAGTTATGGAAGTATTTTGTTGTTTAAGAGCAAAGACGTATATTTGTAAAGTTGGTGACAAAATAGAAAAGAAATGAAAAGGAATTAAAAAATGTGTTGGTAAAAACAAAATAAGTTTAGAAGATTATAAAGATTGTTTGTTTAACAATATAGAACAATATAGAAATTTTAATTAAATTAAAAGTGAAAAACATGTTATATATACAACTCAAGTAAACAAAAAAGCACTAAGTCCTCGTGATAATAAAAGATATGTTTTAGAAAATTGAAGAGATAGATTACCACATGGTCATTTCTCATTACTGAAAATAATAATAATTATATATAAATTTAATAAAAATTATTCTATATACATCGAGACTAATCAAAAAGCTCAATGATGTTAGGGTCACAAAAGAGATTAAAGAAAATTACTGAACTAGAGGTAAATGTTCTATATAATATTATTGACTTTAAATATTTACATACTAGATATTGGGAAAAAATTTGTATGGAGCTTAATAACGATTTTAAAGTTATTTTACCAAATAGATATTACAACTTGATTGATCCTTGGGAACTTGAAATAATTTAAAAAGGAGAAATGAAACTAAATATAAAGGAATGAAGAGACTTAAAAATAGAAATGTAAAAAATTTGCTTCTGTTAACTAATATATTTTATTTATTTACTTATGTTCACAGTATGATTTTTTAAACTAATGTACTTTGTTAACTTATTAATTTTGTTTCTTATTGCTATTGTCAGTTCTATCTATTACCCAGTTTCAGCATCACCTTCTTATGTACTATCTTCAACTTACACTTTAGCAATCTTCTCTTGTATCTATTCTGTTTTATTTTGTCTTTTAATTTGATTAAAGTTAATATGGGGTATTGCTATCTACTTGTTTATGAAATTTCGTGTTAATATTTTGCTGAGTTGTTCTCTTTTTATCTATTTGCATATTTATTATGTTCACTACTACACTACAGAGGATGATGTTAAGTCTGTATCTGTAGTTCACTCGCTATGTGTAATAGCTTTTTGAATGACGTTCATGAATATTCGTCAACAACAATTATTTAAAATCTGGCGATGGCCTTATAAGCCACAAACCGGTTAACAAAGTAAATTAACACTAAAGAAATCGAAAATAACGTCCCTTTGATTGATAATTTTCTTATTCATTGTTTTTGCAAGCTCTCATTTATTACACACAAAGAAGCAGGGTGTATCATGTACAGTTCCTGCATTCATCTTTGTGAATTTTGTCAAGGAAATTTTACTATGCATATATTAGGAAAATTGCTTGGGAATAACGAGCATGCAATGAATAGTAACCTCCGTGCAGATTTATCAACCAAACACAAAGTATTCAAAATATTTCATTAAATAGGATCATAGCAAAGAAAGTAGTGACAAGAATGTACCTAGTACATGTTGCATTTTAAAACTAGATGACATTATTCTTTCTTGCTTCTAGGGCAAAAAGCATAGCTATGATGTTTATTAACTGACAAATAATAACCTGACATAAAAACAGTAATTGTACCACAGAATGTTAGATTTTAACCATTAATGACCTACCTACATAACACAGCTTTTAATTTTCGTTACGTTTGGTGCATGGCTAAAAAATATTGTTTCTTGCATACGACGTATCTAGCAGCTGCAGACTAAAATTCTTAGTGTAGTGCGGAAACGATTCTGAAATATAGAAGCTGAAAAGGAAAACTGTACTGTTCTGACTACATTGCAAATATTTTATAATTTTCTCATCTTATACTCATATTTCCTCTTTCATTTTAGCAACTTACAAAACACATGTAAACTAATGAGGAAACCATGCAACAGCCTTCGAATATCTGTTATTAGGTACAAAATGAGTGACAATCAATACTCATGACTCAAATATACATCATAGTTTCTTGAACTACTCAAAAAAGTTTCTACATCTCTCCCTTCAGCAGGAATGCTAAGGAGTTTCTTTCTTTTATTCCCAAAATAACTGAGCCGAAAGCATGCCATTGTGGTATTATTTCACACAAACTTCCCAAAATTCTTAAAATTTCTTATGCCATACATACCGGATGGGAAACATCACATAACGAGACTTTTGCCAATCACGAACTGTAGGCGGCGGCAATCGGTTAGGGAAAAGGATATGCACCTACATGAATACTCTGCTGTTGACACTTAAGTTTCTGACATATGGTTCACAGAACGGCTTTCAGACTATTTCTCGACCATTCCATTCTTGAATAACAGTGAAAAAAATGAACACCTAAATCTTTCATGATAGCTCTAGTTTCTCTTATTTCATTACGATTGTCATTTTTTTCATACAGAAGATAAAGTAGGTTATTGAAATTACGTGCAAATTACTTGCCGAAACAAAAAAATATTGATTTTAATCAAAATTATATCCACCACACTCTCTACCTCCTACTTCATGTTAATACAAAACGAGCTGTCTGTCTTTGCTCTTTTAGGCATCCTCTATCAATTCTATCTTTTGAGGATCCCATTCCATGCATGATTCATATGTGAATGGATAAGCATATTGTAGCCAGTCTCTTTAGCAGATCTGTTGCATCTTCTAAGTGCTCTGCCATTAAAACACAGTCTTTGGTTCATCTTCCCCACAACAAATTTTATGTGATGATTGCTATTTAAATTGTTCTTAACTACAGACCACAGGCCTTTACTCAAAGCGACAACCTAACATTATCTATGCTTTATTGTGGAACCTAATTTTAACGTGTAGTTTTTCGTATTTATATGGAGGATCACGTGATTTCAATTGTTCAAAGTCAACTGCCACTTTTGCATCATGCAGATATCTTGTCTAAATCAATTTTTAATTCATTCTGGTCTTACGATTACTTTATTAGTGGTAAACAACAGCGCCATTGGCAGACGGTTTACGAAGGTTTCTTAGTTTTGTCCCCTGAATCATTACATATAGAGAGCAGTTGACAGCGACAACGTTTCCCAGGGAAATACCATATTTCACTTCTGTTTGGCTAGACGACTTCCTGTCAGTTATTGGGAAATGGTGCTTTATTACAGGGAGTCATGAAACGCCGTGGCATTTCGTGGTGATCTGCATCGATGCTCCATACTTGAGCTCTGTGATTCGTTTATCCCGTTGTGGAATATTGCAGCTCAGCTTGGATGAATAATACTCACAGCCCATACTTACCATGCATCTTGTAACTAGTACAGTCAGAGGTACACCTGCTTTTTGGCTACTTATGTTCTGGGTACCTATCGTGTTTTAAACTGGGGACCTAGAAACGACGGAGAGGCTTCGTCCCACCGTAGCACTCGGTGGTTCACAACCCCACAATAGGCCACAGCAGTCCACCCACCTCCCCACGCCCTACACCAAACTCCAGGGTTATTGTGCGGTTCAGCTCCCAGTGGACCCCACCCTTTCGCCCCCTACCCCCGTGCCCCCCCCCCCCCCCGGGAACGTCGTATACCAGACGAATGTAGCCCCAACCCCAAATGTTTGCGTGGTAGAGTAATTATGGTATACACCTACGTGGAGACAGTGTTAGCGGAGCAATCGCCGACATTGTGAACTGAGGCGGAATAAGGGGAACCAGCCCGCATTCGTGTAGGTGGATGGAAAACCGCTTTAAAAACCATCCACAGGCTGAGATCGCGCGGCTAGCCGGGTGGGCCTGGGTACCTATACTTAGCCACATAACAGCCCCTTCTCTGCAGCGGGGAAGTGCACCTGTACGAGAGTAGAAAAAAAAAAATACAGAAACTACTCTTGTTGACGCAGACATTCCAAACATCAGCAATGGAAGGCTTCACTCACGTCAAATACATCTGGATATTGCAAGGACATTAGTTGACAATATCTATAATGTTCGAAGAGATTTAGGGATTGCAGCCGGAAGTCGTAAGCTTCATTATATTTCGACTGGACATCTGGCAGTCATCTTCAAATGAGCTATCGAAGATTGACGAAGACGTTCTCTGCTCCGACCTATGTAGCGCGCTGAGAGCATTGTCGCACATGTGTCACGGTCACGGTGGTGAAACTTCAAAATTCAGCTGTCTTCAGTGATGCCGGTCGCCGCAGCCATTGGAGTATCTGGCGTCTTCGTCTGGAGCAGTTCTACATCTGCATTTACATCCATACTCCGCAAGCCACCTGACGGTATGTGGCGGAGGGTACCTTGAGTACGTCTATCGGTGCTCCCTTCTATTCCAGTCTCGTATTGTTCGTGGAAACAAAGATTGTTGGTACGCCTCTCTGTGGGCTCCAATCTCTCTGATTTTATCCTCATAGTCTCTTCGCGAGTTATACGTAGGAGGGAGCAATATACTGCTTGACTCCTCGGTGGAGGTATGTTCTTGAAACTTCAACAAAAGCCCGTACCGAGCTACTGAGCGTCTCTCTTGAATAATCTTCCACTGGAATTTATCTATCATCCCCGTAACGCTTTCGCGATCACTAGATGATCCTGTAACGAAGCGCGCTGCTCTCTGTTGGATCTTCTCTATCTCTTCTATCAACCCTATCTGGTACTGATCCCACACCGGTGAGCAGTATTCAAGCAGTGGGCGAACAAGTGTACTGTAACCTACTGCCTTCGGACTGCATTTCCTTAGGGTTCTTCCAATGAATCTCATTCTGGCATCTGCTTTACCAACGATTAATTTTATATGGTCATTTCATTTTAAATCACTCCTAATGCTTACTCCAAGTAATTTATGAAATTAACTGTTTCCAGTTGCTGACCTGCTATATTGTAGCTAAATGATAAAGGATCTTTCTTTCTGTGTATTCTTAGCACATTACACTTGTCTACATTGAGATTCAATTGCCATGCCCTGCACCATGCGTCAATTCATTGCAGCTCCACCTGCATTTCTGTACAATTTTCCATTGTTACAACCTTTCGATATCTACAGCATCATCCCCAAAAAGCCTCAGTGAACTTCCGATGTTATCTACATGGTCATTTATATGTATATTGTGAATAGCAACAGTCCTACGACACTCCCCTGTGGCACACCTGAAATCACTCGTACTTTGGAAGACTTCTCTCCATTGAGAAAGACATGCTGCGTTCTGTTATCTAGGAATTCTTCAAGTCAATCTAGTTCTCGTAAACAACGGGATTCTATATATTATCCAGCTGGTAGCTGCTGTCACAGTGCAATAGGTATACCGCGATGGATATTTCAACGGATTCTTTTATAATGGAGTCTCAGAAAGATGTTTCTCTGGGCAAAATTAATGCTCCATTACCGTCCATTGGATATACAATATTCCGCAATTGCAAACCTGCTGGGCTTCAAAAGGCAGTGCAATGTTTACGTTCTGTGCAGCGTTCTACCACTGTGCGTGTTGTTTGCCCTATACAGGCCCTCAGCAATATCTAATTATCCATCACTGATCCAAGCAGGTCAGGATTCTTAGATGGTGGGCGGAAAATCTCTTTCACCTGAAAATTACTAAAGATTGTTGCTGTTTTGAAGCAAATATTTCCAATGAAGTGAAAGAAAGCTGTGGACTTTGCTGGTGCGTTCTCGTCTTTATCCACTTCCCGGTTCTTGGTTTTAGCTGAGAATTCCTAGTTAATTTTCCGGATAGTGTATCCATTGCCTGTGGACACTGTCTTTAAAAAAGCAAGCACGTTAGACAAACTACGAGTTTTAAGCACGTTCTTGGTTCGTGGTTGGTGATGGGAACTTGAAGAGTGTAAGTGCAGATCAGTCTGAGTAGACTTACGATAAACAGAATGCCCCAGAGAACCGTCACTCTTCCGTCTAACCGAAACATCCAGGAATGCGAGACAACCATTTTTCTCTAACTCCCTAGTAAATGGAACGTTCTCGTGAATGAAGTTAAGATGACATTAAAACTCCGTTAACATATTCTCCTTAAGCCACGCTATGAAAGCATCAGCCACATACCTCCAAAAAGTTTTGGTTTAAGAACCGCTGTTGCAAGTGTTCTTACCTCAAAATCCTCGACTAAAAGTTAGCCTCCAGGGGACACAAGGGGCTGCCTATGGCAACGCCGTCAGTCTGTTCAAAATATTCTTGGTTGAACATAAAATACGTTGAGGAAAGAGGGTGCTGAAACGAAGCACGGATGCCCACCTGACACTAATTTCCAATTAGTGATAGGGAATCGGCCAGAGGAACCTTCGTAAAAACATAGTACATCGAAACTCACTAAAAGATCCGAACTACCAAGGTGAGGAGACCCCAGTCTGTTCATTAAATCGACTGTGTTCTGTGTATGACATTGACATTGCCACTCTATGGTCTTAGCAAGAAAGCAAGATGTTTGACTAAATCACATCTCGGAGATTTGCTCCAGACGAAGACGGCACAATGCTCCGAAGAGTGCCAACGCTGAAGACAGCTGATCTTCGCACTTCCACCAACGAGGGCGCTGCCGCCTGGTGGTCCGGACCATCTGTCACCGTGACTCTGACGCGGCAACCTCTCAGCACGCTATATAGGGCGGAGCGTAGAACGTCTTCGTCAGTCTTCGATGGCTCACCTGAAGATGATTGGCAGGTACCCAGTCGAAATATTGTACAGTTTACGACGACTGGCTGCAGTCTCTTCGAATATTGCATGGGCAGCTGTACGTGTACACGCCATCCAAGCTCTGTTTGACTCAATGCCCAGGCAAATCAAGGCCGTTATTACGGCCAGAGGTGGTTGTTCTGGGTACTGATTTCTCAGGATCTATGTACCCAAACTGCGTGAAAATGTAATCACATGTCAGTTCCAGTGTAGTATATTTGTCTAAAGAATACCCGTTTATAATCTGCATTTCTTCTTGGTCTAGCAATTTTAATGGCCAGTAGTGTTTGAGGCTTGTGAACTAGCGCTACAAATATTAAGAAATGGGGGAACTTCTTCTCTTTTATTAGTGGGAGTCTGGAAGGAAATGGGAGAGAAGCACAAACAGTGCAGGAGGCTGTGAAGTAACCGGCCGGTGGGAGCACCGGAGGAGAGAGCGGGTGGAGCGTCGCGTAGCGCCCCGGCGCCGGACGTCGCGCTGAGGGACGGCGGCCCTCGGCGGCCGCTGAGCCGCTCCTTAGCGCCGCTAATTCGGCCGTTTGGATTCAGGCGCACGCACCGCGCCCCGCGCCCCGCGCCCTGCGCTCGCCTGTCCTCTCCGCCGGCCGCCCTAATTTGTAGGGCCCGCCGCCTGCCTCGCAGGACTGCTGCCAAGTCGCCAGCGACGGCGCGGCTCCAGAGGCGCCACTCAGCTCCAAGGCCGTTTCTCCACGCCTGCCGGAATACTCTTCCCGGCGCGCAGCTAACTTGACTTAGGCTGCTCTGTCATGGCTCAGACATTTTTAAATTGTATTTACAGGACACTGGCAGTGCATAATGAAGGGAAAGCGAAAGATGTACTTAAGTGGCATAAATTCAGTTTTTCCCCAAGGGTCATTAGTAGGCCCGATGTTTTCTTTTCTTTCCCTGGGGTTGTTACTTTTTGTGTTTTCTTCAATTAAATTTGGTTGCAGACCACAATATCTAATTGTGAGAGGGTGATCTGATAAGTCTCGCTGAATAGCATATACATATTTGTTTCTTAAATAATTGACTTTACTTCTCGACGTGGTCTCCTTGGAGTATTATATACTTCCAACAGCGATGTGTAGGTAAGAACTTAAATATTTTCAAAATTTCGCGGCCGTGTTAGCAGCTGTGTAAATACACTACTGGCCATTATAATTGCTACACCAAGAAGAAATGCAGATGATAAACGGGTATTCATTGGACAAAAATATTATACTAGAACTGACATGTGATTACATTTTCACGCAATTTGGGTGCATAGATCCTGAGAATTCAGTACCCAGAACAACCAATTCTGACCGTCATAACGGCCTTGATACGCCTGGGCGTTTAGTCAAACAGAGCTTGGATGACGTGTACAGGTACAGCTGCCCATGCAGCTTCAACACGATACCACAGTTCATCAAAAATAGTGACTGGCGTATTGTGACGAGCCAGTTGCTCGGCCACCATTGATCAGACGTTTTCAGTTGCTGAGAGTTCTGGACAATGTGCTGCCAAGGGCAGCAGTCGAACATTTTCTGTATCCAGAAAGGTCCGTACAGGAACTGCAACATGTGGTCGTGCATTATCCTGCTGAAACGTAGGGTTTCGCAGGAATCGAATGAAGGGTAGAGCCACGCCTCGTAACACATCGGAAATGTAACGTCCACTGTTCAAAGTGCCGTCAATGCGAACAAGAGGTGACCGAGACACGTAACCAATGGCACCCCATACCATCACGCTGGGTGATACTCCAGTATGGCGATGACGAAACACGCTTCCAATGTGCGTTCACCGCGATGTCGCCAAATACGGGTGCGACCATCATGATGCTGTAAACATAAGCTGGATTCATCCGAAAAAATGACGTTTTGCCATTTGTACACCCAGGTTCGTCGTTGAGTACACCAGCGCAGATCTGTGATACAGCGTCAAGGGTAACAGCAAGTAAGGTCTCCGAGCTGATAGTCCATGCTGCTGGAAACGTCGTCGAACTGTTCGTGCACATGGTTGTTGTCTTACAAACGTCCCCATCTGTTGACTTAGGGATCCAGACGTGGCTGCACGATCCGTTACATCCATGCGGATAAGATGCCTGTCATCCTGACTGTTAGTGATACGAGGCCGTTGGGACCAGCACTGCGTCCGTATTACCCTCCCGAACGCACCGATTCCATATTCTGCTATCAGTCATTGGATTCCAACCAACGCGAGCAGCAATGTCGAGATACGATTAACCGCAATCGCGATAGGCTACAATCCGACCTTTATCAAAGTCGTAAATGTGATGATACACATTTCTCCTCCTTACACGAGGCATCACAACATTGTTTCACCAGGCAACGCCGGTCAACTGCTGTTTGTGTATCAGAAATCGGCAGGAAACATTTCTCCTGTCAGCACGTTGTAGGTGTCGCCATCGGCGCCAACCTTGTGTGAATGCTCTAAAAAGCTAATCATTTGCATATCACAGCATCTTCTCCTGTCGGTTAAATTTCGTGCCTGTAGCAAGTCATCTTCATAGTGTAGCAATTTTAATGGCCAGTAGTGTATTGATTTTAATAACCAACAGCCTCAGTTGCATTGTTTACCTAGATTTACCTAGGTTTCAGTCGGGATAACATAACCTTCTTCAGAATAAAAGTAACTACCATTCGTCAATGGTGGACATCGTCAACCTAAAACTAAAAATCCATAAATTATCGTAGACTGTAAAAACTATCTGAAACTATCTCGGCCCCACTTCGCGACCGCGATGCGGCAGCAACGAGTGCTGTACTGGAACCTAGGATTTGTAGTGTTAGCTTGACGATGTCCACTATGGACGAACGGTAGTTACTTTTATTCTGAAGAAGGTTGAGTTACCCCGACTGAAACCTAAGTAAATCTAGATAAACATATCAATTAAGTCTGTTGGATATTAACATTAAAATTAACAGCGAATTGTCTTTGCCTTCTCCAGTGCCGTTTCACCAGCCTTTGTCCATTGTTTCGACTGGCGTTTTGACTGTGGGATGTGTAATGATGGAACCTGGTTTCATCAACGCGGAAGAACTGTTGCGGATGGAGATTAAACATCGTCGAACTTAATACTGAAACGTTGTGCCAGATGCGCTTTTGGTCGACTGTGAGCAATTACGTCATCCACCTCTCACACAGCCTCTTCATAACCAGTTCTCCGTGCAGAATAGTATGCACTAGCTCAGCTGAGATGCCTGGTTCTCAGCAATCTCACGAATATTTATACGGCGGTCTTGCGTTACCATATCACCGACTTTGTCGAGGTTTTCCTTTGTGGTGGCCTCAATTTACCATCCACAGCCCGCTTTCTCTTCTGCGCTCGTCCGATCACGACTAAATTCATTAATCCAAAAGTAAGTGGTCTTCAACGGTGGTGTAGGGTTTGCGTGAACTTCATCCTATTCTCTTTTGAACTGTGCTGCAGTCCAACGCTTGAAATGAAAATGTTTAACAATAACACGAACCAGAATGAAATTTTCACTCTGAAGTGGAGTGTGCACTGGTATGAAACTTCCTGGCATATTAAAACTGAATGCCCGCCCGAAATTCGAACTCAGGACCTTTGCCTTTCTTGGGCAAGTGTTCTACAATCTGAGCTACCTAGACACGACTTACGCGCCGTCCTCACTGCTTTACTTCCGCCAGTACCTCGTCTTCTACCTTCCAAACTTCGCAAAAGCTCTCCTGCGATGCTGCAGAACTAGCACTCCTGGAAGAAAGGTTATTGCGGAGACATGGCTTAGCCACTACCTGGGGGATGTTTCTAGAATGAAATTTTAACTCTCAGCGGACTGTGCGCTGATATTAAACTTCGTGGCGGATTAAAACTGTGTGCTGGACCGAGACACGAACTCGGGACCTGTCCTTTTGGCGGGCAAGTGCTCTACCATTTGAGCTACCCAGCACGACTCATGCCCCGCCCTCAAAATTTGTAGCACGGACCTCGGTTTTCTCCATTTTCAGTTGAAGTCGACGCACTGACGAATTTAGACGGATTTCAACAGTGAATTGCACCTTGTACATTGTCAAAATTCTTTATATGATCCTTGGAATAATCCAGGGAACCAACTGTGAAGGCGTAACAAATATACTACATTCTCTTCATTCTTTAAAGGCCTGGTCAAATCACCCTGGTAGCTATGAACACTATTATCGGAGGTCTTTGAACTATTTATACCTAGGGTCAGTGCTCTGCATATCACAAATGAATGAAGCAGACCCCTATGTTGTTGTAAGTAACGACATTTTTCTCAACATAAAATGTAGATTCTGTATGATAAATCCTGGCTGGCCGAAAGTATTCACAGTGAAATAAATTGCTTACTGAACAATTGGGTTGCTGATATTAGTTTCCTTCCTTGCTGATATTTTCGATAACAGCACCAGCGTTTTCAAGCCATCACGGAGAAAGTAGTCCCGGTTCCTTTGGCCGGTAAGTATTTACATCTCTACATATTTTTAGAAAACCAACAAGTCAGCATGGTTCCGGAGACATCATAAGGAGAGTCGGTAACGAATTAGTTTTACACATTTACACATCTCTAGCCTCTAATTATTTTCATTGTGGTGAATTTGTTTCATTTATAAAAAGAAGTATCTTTATCTTGATGTTCGCATTATTCCATCGAATTGGCCACTTGACCAAATTAAGCTAATGGGCATTCACCAGTAAGACCCCGACTGTTTGAAGAATCAAACTCCCATGCATAAAACAGCTTCCAACGTCTGATTACTTTACAAACGAGTTGTGTTAAGACTTTAAGCATGTACGACAGAAAAAGCTTAGGAAAACTTAGAAATTATGCTTACTGTTTGTTGCAAGTCACTAAGTACTGTAATTATGAAGCACAGATGAATTTAGTTTGGACAGATAGAGTTGCCTTTAGAGAAGTTAGTTTCCCACACATCTTAATATGAACTATGAGTCGTACAATGACACAAACTGACAGAAAGATGTCACTACAGCAAGAAGGAACTGTGTAACACAAACGAAAGTTGGTACGCGTATTTCTGCATCTGAAAGATGATGTAAATTCAAATTTCGTGCCATTGGCCTAAGAGTGTTTCTAGTAGCGAGACCATGAGGAAAACTATAAACGTCAATGGGAAACATATTTGCAGGTAGATTGTCCAAAAGTGCGCTGCTTACACCACAACTACCAGAAAATACAAAAATGGATAGGTTTCCCTGTACATCACATCACTTTATTCGTGAAGTAGGGAGCCCATCAGCACAAGAGATCTCTTAAGGTGACAGCCCACTTTCATTGTCTTCGTCGGAAGAAGATGGAACTTCGTTTTCTACACTTGTAGACGTATTATTCGTAACTTTCGCGTGTACCCTTTTTTTCCTTCAAAGGAATTACTTCATCTTCACTACTGCTTTCGCTCAAGGAATGAGCACGATAAGCTTGGTCGGAATCACTACCACTACCACTACCACATTCATCATATGAACTTGATTCCTACAACAATTTTCGGATTCACTCCTCTCGTGAATCCATTTTTCACCGAACATCCACAAAATATTACTGAAAACAAGCACTGCACAACGCCGCATATGTAAACAAAATGTCAGTGTGAGCAAGGAACACGTAATGACGCTACATCATATACAGGAACAATTGCCTGTCATCCATTGCTGCCACTACAAACCATCGTCACAATACTTTTACCACTGGCCGGTATTATGTGGCGCCCATTTGATTTTAACGCAGGTGGTGGGATCGTGTATGAACGACAAGCAAATACACACGAACCCTCGCGTGATCGAATATGATGCACATCGCGAAAACGGAGAAACGGATGTGCATAAAATATGATACATGTGGCGGTGAAAGACCTTCTAGTACCTTAACCTAAACAGCACAAAGCAATAGAATGAAATGACGCCAGGAAACTAGTTTACCAGTAACGTTACGAAAGCTGTTACGAGAGTAGTACTAAACAGAACTGAAAAGAAAATTGGGGAAAATTCTGTGGAAGAATAAAGCAGGTTTACAAAAGAGCAAGGAACAAGAGATGCCATAGACTGTCTGAAGACGTTTGAAGAAAGAATGACAGAGACGAACAATTTGTTTTATCGGTTACAAGCAGGCTTTCGCAGAAAATTTTAAAAGATAGTCTTACAGATAGTGAATTTAGAAGGTTAGTAAACGAGCTGTGAAGAAAGCAAAAAGTCACGGAGAAGGGAATGAAGCGTTCAATAGATGAGCATTGCCAGGGATGTAGGGCAAAAATGTTCACTGTCTCCGGAGAAGAACTGATAGGTAAGTTCGCAAGAAGCATTGTAATTAGAGGAGGAAGAATAGAGGCCATAAAATACGTGGATAATCAAATAGGGCTGGCGGAATCTGGAGAGAAACTACAGCAGCAGTTCACGAATTTTGCAAGGAGTGGTGACGAATATGGAATGAAGATAAGGATAGGAAAGACAAAAGTAATGATAATGAGCAAGAACGAAGCTCCAGATAAGATAATCTTCGTCATAAAAATGATACAACAAGTAAAATCCATTCTGTACCTGTGAGGTTTAAATGACATGGAACGTAAGCTGTAGTGAAGCAATGAGGAGGAGGATGTCTACTGTCAAGAGAGCATTTGAAAAGGTGAAGCGATTACTAACACATAGATGCATTACAATGGAGGTGAGCAAACATATTCGTTAAATGTTATGTCTGAAATGTAGCGTTTTACAGCAACGAATCATGGACACTTAAAAAGAAAGAAGGAAATGGAAAGTTTTTTGAAAATTATGTATGGAAAAATGCTGAAGAATGAAAAAAAAATAATGAAGAGAATAGTGGAAAAATGAAGATTTTCGGAAGTTACAGGATAGAGGGAAAATCTCGGCTGGGATAGACATATACAGCAGGAATTGTCTGCAACAAATAATCGTGAGGGGAAATTAGAAGGAACGAGAGGAAGAGGTGGGAATAGGATCAGAACTATGGACGACATTAGAAGAGGGCGAAATTAAAACCAGGTGAAGGAATATCCTTAGAACAGGACACGGTGGAGAGCCACCAGTTAGAACCTGTCATAAGACAGACGAACCACTAAAGAAGAACATAGTTCTGCAGTCTTGCACTACTCTCCTGTATGTAACGGGATGAATTATAGCAGAGCTTAATCGAAGACCTTGAGAGGCACCCACATGCCTTGCTCATATTGTGGCATCAAGCAGTCAGGCCTGCAAGATGAGTGGTCTGCCAAGCGAGTGGATTCATTCTTATTTATCGAGTAACATGAACTCTCGTACTCACAATTAAGTTACAAATTATCCTCCTGTATGAATAATACGCAACGGAAACGCACATCTGACTATCAGTGATTTACAGAACTCAGACTGTTCATTACTCACTGGCAATACCACATTTTCTTTTTGTCTTTTATTTAACGGCTTTTATCGACACGTGGCCACCACACTGAATATGAATGGCGCACACATTATAAATTCGGGACATCATGACAACATGCAATTCGTAGGAAAAGTCCACCAATCTTTTTCTTTTCACTATCTTATTTATTCCGATAAATTCTATAACCTAAACACACAAATTCTATAACCTACAACAATAACACATGAGAAATTCCGCCCAGTGGGCATGGCTATACATTGGTGAATCTCTGTATTATGGTCTCGTAATTATTTAACGCTACAGTGCACTTTCTGGATAGGATGGTAGATCTTTTATTATTTCTCACACTTCGACTCTCACAATCATCATCACGAAACTTTCCTCCAGACCGAGCGGTACAGAAGGAACAAGCATAACCCACTAATCTTTTGAAACTACCTTGCTACTCTCCCATGCAAACCACACATACCCAAATTACATGACATACACCACACTACGACATGGAATACAAAACACTAAATAGTCACAACACTATCACTTTCAGCTTTCCCACTTCAATTAGTATTTATCCCAGTTTCACACGACACTGCCCCACTTTGTAATTCTACTTTGCTACTATGAACTCTGGAGATAGATGCACGTCTTCCTGTGCAATGCAAGCCAAGTGGCGTTGCTGGATAGACGGCCGACTCAGATTGCTTCTCTCTCAGAGTTTGAATCTAGCGTCACACGGAATCGTATCACGCAAAGTAATATTAAGAACGTATTCATCACACACGCGAGTCCTCAACTGATACCATGGACGAGTACTTCTCTTTATCCTTTGTCTCATACTCCGTTTGAGACTCACACAGTACTCACCACGTGGAAGTTCTCGTCTCTAATTTCAAGTCCTGCACACGCCATTTCTTAAATACTTCAACTTATGGTACACACGCTATTTCTTAAATATTTCAACTTATTGTACACTCGCTAGTAATTCAGCTTAACTTAAGCACACGGAAGTATTTCAACTTATTGCTACACGTGGTTTCATTGTGACCGTTGGTCACTTCCGAAGATTACTACAATCCCACTAATATTACCTGCCTGACATTTAATTCTCCCCACAAAAGTTCCTGAAATAGAGAAATTATTATTTCAAACTACTCTTAAATATTCCACATGCATACCATGTCTCCACTCTTTCGTCATTACGGAGCACAACTAAAACAGGTGTTAACAGCACAAGATCCAGCGGCAGAGTGCCGAAATATGGCCATTCTCCAGGTCCTTCCGCACCTATCTCGAGGTGGGGGAAGACCATGCTACCGTATTGGTCAGCCACATTTCACGCGCTCAAAGCTCAGGTAAATTTCATCTCTTTGGTTCCACCAAAGGTGGCCAAAGGATCGTCTCAAAGATGATCATATATTCACATTAACTATCTGCGGTTAGCAGACGACCATACATTCATTCATTTCACAGATCTCACCAAACTAGATGTAGGGATGTACTTTGTGGGAGTGCACATGTGATCAATTAAATTAATAAATTGTCATTCTTTCCCACACTGGTATCCGGCTTCGCTGTATTAATTGAAATTGAGTTATTTTGCAAAAAAAATGTGTTGTTCTGACAAAAATAATGAAGTATGTTGTACCTATTTCAATGTCGGGCGGTACTGTACCCTTTCAACCTGTGCGCCAGAAAACAGACAATGGTCGCTGCAGGCCGTAGCCCTTGCTTGGTCAGCACCCTTACCAACAAGAAGATGCTATCGTGACTCCGCTCTTTTTGTCAGTGCCTTGGAGCCAGCCTTCGAGAAGCCACTCTGGCTTGGCCGATTTCCGCATCGTCAACAGGTGCTGCCAATTGCTTCAGCCAGCCCTCACTTTGCCTCTGATCTGGATAGTTCGGCATGAAATACATATGCAGATACTACAGCGAATTCAGCGGGGAGTCGCAGCACTTAAGTCTAACCTAACCACCTAGCCATCGTCGAACAGCTGGAGCAGTTTTGTGACACCCAGTCTGTGGCAGAGAGCCCCATGCTGGTGGCTCTGCCGTATCTACCGCCTCCGTACCTCGGTTTCCTGTCCATCGCCTGAGCAGCTGAACGCTCAGACAACTCATCATTTTGCCGGCATCCCAGGAGTATGCTGCGAGGGCTCAGCTGTCCCCGCTTCTGCCGAGGTGTCAACATAGGACTTGTGCAATTTCGGGCACGTGGCACAGCCAGGCCATCCATATTTCGAAATACAAGCTTCTCGTGACGTAGCAGCAGTGGACCGTTCACTAGAGGACGAAGTATTCACATCGCTTCCCATCGTTATTTGCCATTACCAAGTCCCGTGATTGTAAACATACAGCAATAAAGAATGTACTGTACGCTTCATCGATCTTTTTCTGGTGCACATCGGCATCCATTTTCGCCAATGTATCAGTGCCCACACGAAGCCATCCTGCCGTATTGTAATATAAGCATTCCAGTCTAGACATTATTAACATTAATATGCAGGCTATTTTGCCGAACGCCCATGTACATCGTATGTATGACAGACGTTATGTTTATTGGTGTCCACATGCCTGAAATGTCTTAGAAAGGCTGAAATGTTGGCTGGTGGCGAGGTGAAACTATTCCCCTGAGTAGAGTCGAACCAGTGTTGCGAAGACACATACGCCGCCTCCCCCCTCCCCCCAAGAATTGTCGATCTCCCTGTTCTGCCAATGATATCGGAATGCTAAATAATCTGTTTGGCTCCTGTTTTGATGTAAATCGGTTGGTCGATCTCCTTACATAAAGTACAGTGTATTGAAGAATCTTCCCCAAAAAGTGTGATTAAATGTAGGATATTCTAATGATGTTCTATAACTGCTGAAACGATAGTGGGATTTAGTATCACAATGACACTTATTAATTTATGGCAGTACGTGGCATCTGACTAGTATAACATGTTTCCATGAATAATTAGTTGGCGGAGATGAAGTGGGAGCCTACCAAATGACTGTAATTCCCTTTCCTCTATTGTCTGTGGGCTGATTAGTGTAACAGATTGCTAATTAGGTATCCCGGGGAACAGTGATCCAGTAACTCGTCTATAGAATCCCACATGTAAATCAGATACGCTGTGGGCACAGTGCAGGGAGGCGCAGCTATCGGGGCGTGAAAATTAACTGATTGAGTTCGTACATTGCCAGAGCTGCCAAATACATTACTAAACGTCATGCTCGATTCGTCTGGAGTCAGCTATCAGTGATGGCCGGCACTGCAGGCTTCAATCAAAAGTGCTGACCTCCCAGATGAGCTGCAGCTGTGGACAATGTTCCGATAAGCTGCGATATTCAAACTGAGTTCTACTAATTGCGAGACGAATCAGCGCTTATAAAACTCTGGTTGTCGGAAATAGAAGCTCCGAGAAAATTCATTTCTGCACCAAATCTCCGAAAAACTAAGATGCACCGATCCCACCAAGCCACTTCGCTGCCATTAGGGGCCGGTTGAAGATCGTGGCACCAATCACCCATTAACAACCATCACTTCACAATACCACTCAAATTCCTATTCCGATTGAGTGGCTTGTAGCCCAAAATTTAATGACGCGTTCTACGTCAGCAGATGTTGCCAACTGTCTGCTAATCAGCTTGTTCTTCTCAAGTGTGCATGAGAAGACTACAGCATGGGAAGATTAACTTACACAGGAAAAAAATGTGCCTTTGTGAGGCGCCGGCTAGGCAGACACTCAGCTGTCACCGCGCCGCGATTCTAAGAAGGCATCAATACAATGCCCGAATACTGCCCACACGCTAGCGCCACGGCGTCACCCCAGCCTCTGGTTGTTAACCTCTTACGGCAGCACCTTGCTGGCGGGCCCAACTGTCTACGCAGGCCTCGTTGCCTTTCATCCAACCGAGAGAAAGCCGGCGGTACTTGGCTACCGAGGACGCCTTTGAAAGAGACCGCCCACGACCACTACCATTATCACCCGGGCTCGACCTTCCTGGAACTCGTTAGAGGTGACCGCACACAACTCCCCTGTTCCACACCCGTCGCCCACACAGTGTGTCCACCAACAAAGCCGCGCGGAGTTGCCGTGCGGTTTGAGGCACCATATCACTGATTGCGCTGCCCCTCCCGCCGGAGGTTCCAGTCCTGCCTCGGGCATTGGTGTGTGTGTTGTTCTTAGCATAAGTTAGTTTAAGTAGAGTGTAAGTCTAGGGACTGATGACCTCAGCAGTTTGGTCACTCAGGAATTCACACACATTTGAACATTTTTTCCACCAACAGACATTGGAAAATATAGCGAATGAAGTAAGACTTATTACCTGATTTAATTCGAGAGAACAGTAATTAAAGCCATTGATACCTAATCACCTTCCTATCTACGCCCCTACAAGAGGACAATTAAGGAAAATAAAACAGAGGGCAAGCAAAACGGGTGTAGCATTTATCAAGGATAACGTTTCCTGACTAGACTATTATTAAATTTGTTTTTTACCAATATCGTAGTTTTAGCTAAAACTTTTCAAGATTTACCTGTAAGGACATAAACTGCCTAAAGACCAATTCAGCTAAGAAAAAAGAAAAGTTGTGCTTCACTTTATTTCATCAATGATGAATCCCGACTTAGAGAAAAATTATCTTTTGAGTGACGTTTCAACCTTCTCTTGACTGAATGGTAAATAAACAATATGTGTCAACTGTAAACTGAGAAGCTAAATTCATAGCAAACATACACTTAGTTAGTGGTATTAAGCACGTGTAGTACTTAGTCGTTAAAGTCTCTCATGTTTGCCTGAATTCAGTGACAGATATCTCCTACTCCAAGTTGAAATAGTTTGGAAAAGCTGTATAACACACATGTTAGTCGTTTTGCAACATTACAATGTCGGGAAGTATACATAATCCTCGTCAATAATACAGACATTCTGTCATAGAAAAACAATTTTATTTAGAATCAGAAAAGCAAAACTTACGATTTCTGGAAATTGGGTGGGAAGTTCCTATGGGACCAAACTGCTGAGGTCATCGTCCCTATACTTACACACTACTTAATCTAACTTTAACTTACGCACCCAAGCCCAAGGAAGGATTCGAACCTCCAATGAGGGCAGCCACGCGAACCGTTGCAATGCGCCCCAGACCGTGGGGCTACCCCACGCGGCTGCAATTTCTGATATTAAAATATATATAGCGCCATGCAGTGCTATTATTTTTGTACTCCTTAAATCAATCACTCACACGCCTTACGCAGAACTCTAATTTCTGTAATTTCAATACTTTACGTATGTTTATTCCAGTTGGCCTACTGCTTTAGGGCCAATTCTTAAACTTTTCCTTTCAAGCGCCGCCATAGACAAAAAGCACAACTGACAAGTCTAGTCACCAAGGAGCTTGCAGATCTTTGCTTATTTCGTCATATCTGAATTCGAGAAAGTGATTGACGAAATGTGCGGCATCTCTGTGGAAAATGTAATAAGCTTACTGCTTTTCTTGTAACTGATATCTGAAGTTCTCGAAAATCTGGAGTTATAATGCTTATTGACAGTGATTTCTAAGAACATTGCGACAGTAATCCGACTACCAGAAACCGCTCTCCAAACTCCAACTTTTTCATTTATTTTGTTTTGTGTGTTTCCGTAGTTGCTTCAAAATCTCTATGATCAGTAGGCCGATTACCAGATTACTTAATAGATACTACGCAATCTCAGTTATAGTAAGAGGTGAAAGCATACAAGCGAAAGAAAAAAATAAACGTTTTTTCCTTTGAGACTGAAAATTTGAGAACATTTCGTATCTGCGGAAAGAATCTTTCATTTTGCAGCGTGTGTGCACTGTTATTAAGCTTCATGGCAGATTATATCTGCGTGGTGGACCGAGACTCGAACCCAGAACCGTCCTTTGGCTAACACTGTTCTTACTACAGATTTAACCAGAAACAAATTTCGAACTGTTCTCACAGATTTCATCCTGTCAGTACTTGTCTTCCACTTTCGGAAACTTCACAGAGGTTCACCTGCATACTTGCATGCTTGAGAAAGTGGGAGAAGGAAAACTGTGAAGGCAGTTTCTGGGCCGTCCCTTGATAAGAATACTGCCTACAGAAGTTGTAACTATTCTGAATAAAAATGTTTATTTTTGTTGCGGACTAAACCTGGACTTATTTCCTATCCTAAAGATCGCCTGTTTGTCGATGTTCTAGTACTGAGCAATGCAATTGGTAGAACTACGGAAACATTATCTGATGAAATAAATCGCCGAACTATCTGAAACTGTTTTGCTGTATATATGTACTGGAATTAGTTTCTGACAAATTAATTAGAAAACCATAACTGTCAGGCGGAGGTTCGAGTCCTCCCTCGGGCAGGGGTGTGTGTGTTTGTCCTTAGGATAATTTAGGTTAAGTAGTGTGTAAGCTTGGGGACTGATGACCTTAGCAGTTAAGTCCCATAAGTTTTCACACGCATTTGAACATTTTTGAACATCATAACTGTAAACTAAATGAGCTGTCTAGTGAAACTCTGTTTTATGAAGTGCAATGGACACTGATACAACGAATGGAGTCACAATACGTTGCTAGCAGTTTCAATACACAAAAAATGCTATATAGAATTAACAGTCGAATTCGGAAAGACTAATAACTAAATTTTTTCCGTTAAAACGCCCTGTGAAGATGTGCGCACGAACTGACTGGATAAAATTCCAAACATTAAATAATGCACACCTGAATGTAACACCCCACTGTAAGAATAAAACTGCCTGCGTAAGAATTGTATCCTGATCTGGACTTTACTTGAAATGAGCCTGATAACAATTTTGAAACGTAAATAAAATTGTAAATGATATTGCAATATTCTGACTGTGATGTTAAGCTGACCCTAACTAATTTTCGTGGCTCACCTGTGGGAACGAGGACTCGGTATTGCTCGAAAGAGATGAACATTGAAAAACAGCGTTGTGGCGAACCAGGTTAATAGGAAGAAACGTATAACTATGCTAAGCACATCATGCTTAATTCACTGTGTTCCGCAAAATGCAATGTCCCGACAAACATTAACAGAAAATAAAATTCATGAGGAGCCGGTGGAAGAATTGAGATTTGCTGAATGACTAAAACGAAATTTTAAAAACTATATTGTCAATCCCTGATGCCCTCCATTACAATTACAATATTCTTTACAAAAATTACCTTTTATTAAACAGTTGCCAGGAAATTAGCCGTTGAAATGGTGAAGGAATAGTAAGGTTATCACTTCTGTGTGCAAGTCACTTACTAGCTTCTTTTAGAATGCTACAGCAACGACAATGATACTAGCAACCAAAGATCACATTGCTTGTATTCAGAACTTCTGTCGCGTAGCATATCGATTGCTGAAAAGCTCCGCGGATTACCTAGTATACAGGTATGAAATGTGACACATCGAATGAAAATAGACCTTATCACTTAATACTTCCGGGGTGAGATACCGTGGTCCACACATAAGACTCTCCCTTGACGTTTCGCCTTAGACTGCGGAAGGCATCCTCCGAGGAGAATCGGCGAACTGCAACAAAAGCGTGAGTGAGCGCCGCGTATATAAGCCATCCAGAGGGCGCCGCTGTCAATCACGTGACGTCGGCTGTGCTATGATCTCTGATATTGCCATATCTTATCCAGCTTAATGCCTTCATCTTTTCTATTAAAATTATTGCAGTGTTAGACAATCTCAATGGCCTCTCTGTACATTCGCCCATAATAATGCGACGTCTTTGCTGCGACGGTCGTCTCACTAAACTTGATTTCATGATCACCTTCCTGAAATACATGTTCCGCTACAGCCGATTTATCGGTATGTCCGAGGCGGCAGTTCCTTTTATGTTCACCCAGACGGGTGTTGACGCTTCTTTTTGTTGTGCCTATATAGACCTTTCCACAACTGCACGGAATTATATATATACCTGGTGTAGCTAGAGGATGTCGTTCGTCTTTTATAAAACTTAACTATTCTTTTATTTTCGTAGTGGGTCTGCAAACAGTTTCCACATCGTACTTGCTTAAAATTTTTCCAATGCGATCAGTGACCTTACTGATAAATAGTAAGAACACTTTCCCCTTGGATTGGTGTCGATCCTTGTTGTCAGTCTAGGGCGTAGTGCACGATCTCTCTCTCTCTCTTGGAATACCCATTCTTCTTTAAGGTCCTCGAAGGTGTTCAATCCCATCATCTAAGTGAGCTGGTTCACATATTTTGTGCGCCCTGTCTATTAATGTTTTAATCAACCCAACGCCAGTGCTCGTCGCGTCTGGTGAATCCTCTCTCGTAACATTGCTGATGGTCCCCTGAACTTCTTCGATGTGACTGTAATCAAACGAGAGTACGGATCATTGGGTTTTCAGAAAAGACACACAGACTGTTCGTTATCTGCAGAAAGGTTCTAACCACCACCCAAGACATAAAAGAGGGTTGATTAATACATTAATAGACAGGGCGCACAAAATATGTGAACCATCTCACATAGATGATAAGATTGAACACCTTACAGCAACCTTCAACAAGAATAGGCATTCCAAAAAAGAAATAGATCGTGCACTACGCCCTAGACTGACAACCAGGACGGACGAGAATCGACACCAACCCAAGGGGAAAGTGTTCTTACCGTTTATCAGTAAGGTCACTGATCGCATTGGAAACATTTTAAGCAACTTCGATGTGGAAATTGTTTTCAGACTCACCAAAAAAATAAAAGATGGCTTAAGATCCGTAAAAGATAAACGACATCCTCTAGCTACACCAGGTGCCTATAAAATTCCGTCGGCCAAAGTGGCCGTGCGGTTCTAGGCGCTGCAGTCTGGAACCGCGAGACCGCTACGGTCGCAGGTTCGAATCCTGCCTCGGGCATGGGTGTGTGTGATGTCCTTAGGTTAGTTAGGTTTAACTAGCTCTAAGTTCTAGGAGACTAATGACCTCAGACGTTGTGACCCATAGTGCTCAGAGCCATTTGAACCATTTTTTTTCATAAAATTCCGTGCAGTTGTGCAAAGGTCTATATAGGCACAACAAAATGAAGCGTCAACACCCGTCTGGGTGAACATAAAAGGAACTGCCGCCTCGGACATATCGATAAATCGGCTGTAGCGGAACTTGTGTTTCAGCAAGGTGATCATGAAACAAAGTTTAGTGAGACGACCCTCATAACAAAGACGTCGCATTATTATTCGCGAATGTACAGAGAGGCCATTGAAATTGCCTAACACAGCAATAATTTTAATAGAAAAGATGAAGGCATTAAGCTGCATAAGATATGGGTGTCAACACTGTAGCAGCAGCGTGACAATCCATTAATTTCAACTGAGAAAGTTGGCAATATCAGAGATCATAGCACAGCCGACAACAAGTGTTTGACAGCGGCGCCCTCTGGATGGCTTATATATAAGGCGCTCACTCGCGCTCTCGCTGCAGTTCGCCGATTGTTCTCGGAGGATGCCTTCCGCAGTCGAGGGCGAAACTTCGGGGGAGAGTCTTATGTATGGACCACGGCATCTCAGCCCGGAAGTGTTATGTGATGACAACACCTGCCGTGAAAGCCGTCTTTCTATGATGAAAATAGACCTTACATCACTTTTCATGAACACAAAAAATAATCCAAAAAATGTTACAAAGTCGAAGCGCTAGGCTCGAGTCCCAGGCCACACTTTTAACCGTCCTGAAAGTTCTGTTCCGTGCCTTGTTTGAAGCAAATTTCACATATAGACGCAATTAAAAATGTCCGTAAAAAACGGAAAACACTTCCCCAGCGTCAGGAAATTGTTCATCTTTTTTATGGCGGCTGTTTTCCTCCATGGGAATTTCTTATTAGCACACCAACACACATTTTTCTCTTTGCTTTTTGCCGAAACGTGTTCGCTCTGGCCTGCTCTGTAAAGATATTTCCGCCCTAAATCTCTTAATCGCGCGCAAAACTGAAGCAAATGAAGCCGACTGGCTAATCGCGACACCGCAGCGGGCCACAGGGAACGCCGGTATCGCCCGCACGAGCGCCGCTCACTGTTCGCGAGATTAAAAGTGAAAGAAAATCGAGTAGCGGGAATACGAAACGCGCGCTGCGGTGCTAAAGAGACGGCGCGCAGCGCCGGGCGAGCAACTCAATTTGGCCGCCTCCGGCCGGGGGAGCCTTTATGTAGAGGGGGGGCAGTGGGGGATGGAGGGGGGAGAAGGGGGCGCGGGAAGCCCAGCTACCAATCTAATACCTTAAGCGACGGCCCGCCTAACGAAAAATCAATGGCGCGAAAATGAGCCTGTTTGCGCGCGTGTTAGCGGCGCGTACGCGCCGGCCCCCGCCTCCAACGGCAGCCTCCTTGCAAAGTGATTGCTTGCCTTCCGCCTCCATAATGGCCGCTCAGACAGAGCCGCGGCCCCATAAAGTTGCCGTCGGTTAACGCGCTCTACTCTCGCTGTTTCGCCTCTTCCGCTGTTCTCACTTTCCGCGAAATGCAAACAAAAGTATCCACATTCTTCTCCGGCGCGTAAAAGGTACGGGAAGGTTATAGTTCAGCGACTCGTCGACGTCGCGGTCGTTAGAGAGAAGGAGCGCTTGCTCAGTCGGACTAGGAAGAGCGCAAGAATGTGTCGTAGCTTGGCGGAAAGGCCACGGTGTCATTCCAGTAAAGTGATTCTTGGAAATCACCAAAAATCTAAAACCAAACCCCCCACATTCTTCTCCCGAATATATCTACATCTTCTCTGTGACATACAAAGAAATAAGTGAAACAAATATTTATTTAAAAACGGTAGGCTCAAAATGGCTCTGAGCAGTATAGGACAACATCTGAGGTCAACAGTCCCCTACACTTAGAACTACTTAAGCTTAACCAACCTAACGACATCACACACATCCATGCCCGAGGCAGGATTCGAACCTGCGAACGTAGCAGCAGCGCGGTTCCGGACTGAAGCGCCTAGAACCGCTCGACCACAACGGCCGGCTTTAAAAATGGATTAAGAACAGTCCTGGCCGATATAAAATATTTGTAATGGTTATTTGTTTCGATCAGAGTGTCACCATCTTCAGACCATTTATAACACGACGGTAGGCTGCGGCGATGAACACAAGCAAGTGTAGTGACTCCACGGACAACAGTACTTCACTGCCACCGCCTAACATCAAGGTATCTACATTTACAACTACAAAGATACTCCGCATTCCACCTTACGGCGTTTTGCAGAGAGTACCTCGTAGCGCGACTAAACATTTCCTTTTCTGTTGCTCTCGCAAATAGAGCGAGAGGAAAAAGACTATCTATATGTCTCCGTATAAGCCTTATCCCCGAGGTCCTTATGTAAAGTGTGTGTTGGAGGCAATAGAATCGTTCTGTACTCAGCATAAAACCTCGGTTGCGACGCGGAGTGGCCGCGCGGTCAGGTGCGCCATGTCACTAATCATGTGGCCTCTCCCGCCGGTGGTTCGAGTCCTCCCTCGGGCATGGGTGTGTGTTGCCCCCCCTCCCCCGAAAAAAAACCACTTTTGAGATCATCAGTCCCCTAGAACTTAGAACTACTTAAACCTAACTAACCTAAGGACATCACACACATCCATGCCCGAGACAGGGTTCGACCTGCGACCGTAGGGGTCGTTCGATTCCAGACTGAAGCGCCTAGAACCACTCGGCCACTCCGGCCGGCTTGAGTGTTGTCCTTAGCGTTTAGTTAGTTTAAATAGTGTGCAAGTCTAGGGACCGATGACCTCAGAAGTTTGGTACCTACGGAATTCACACACATTTGAACATTTGAGACGTCGGTTGACTAAATTTTCTCAGGAGTCTTCCTCAAAAAGAACGTAGTTTCCCATCCAGGGATTCCCATTTGCATTCCCGAAGCACCTCCGTAGCACTTACATGTTGTTCGAACCTACCAGTAACAAATGTAGCAGCCCGCCTCTGAATAACTTCTATGCCTTCCTCTAATCTGACCTGGTAGGTTCACCAACATTCGACCAGTACTCAAGAATATGTCGCAACAAGCGCCCTATACGAGGTCTCCTCTACAGATGAGCCATACTTCCGTAGAATTCTTACAATAAACCGAAGTCGACCAATCACCTTTCTTACCGAATTTCTTACGTGCGCGTTGCATTTCATATCGCTTTGAAACATTACGTCCAAATATTTAAACGACATGACTGTCTCAAGCAGGAGGCTACTAACGCTGAATCCGAACGTTACAGGTTTGTTTTTCCTACCCACCCGCATAAACTTCAATTTTTCTACATTTAGAGCTAGCTGCCACTCGTCACACCAACTAGAAATTTAGTCTAAGTCATCTAGTATTCTCCTACTGTCACTCAACTTTGACATCTTACTGTACACCACAGCGTCATCAGCAAACAGCTGTACATTGCTGCCTACCCTGTAATAGCACTTGTCCCACACTTCCATGGGACTCTCCTGAGGATACCCTTGTCCCTGATGAACATTCGCTGTCGAGGACAACATACTGGGTACTATAACTCAAGAATTCTTGAAGCCACACACATATCCTTGAACCTGTTCCATATCCTCGCACGTCCTTAACAGCCTACAATGGGGCACCGTGTCAAGTGCTTTCCGGAAATCCAGAAATATGGAATCTGTGTTGCTCTTCCTCAATACTTCGCTGTATATCATGTGACAAAAGTGCAATCTGAATTTCGCACGAGCGATGCTTTCCAGATCCATGTTTATTCGTGGACATAAGCAGCTCTTTCTCCAGATAAATCATTATATTCTAAGTGAAAATATGTTCAAGGGTTCTGCAGCATTAGGGATATTGGTCTGTAACTTCACGAGTCGGCTTCTTTGCTCTTCTTATATACAGGGGTCACCTGGTCTGAAGATGGTCAGCTAATGCAAATAAATATTTTACTGCGCTGAAGACTGTTTCTTATTCATTTATAATGTGTTTTAGCCAGACAGATGTGTTTCTCCACGATAAATGTACTAAAACTTTACACATTCAGATTCAGGGTAAAGACAATGTTTACTTTTCCTCTCACGTTTCTAATGTATTTAAGCGAACTGTGTATAAATGATTACAATTTCTATAAACTGTAGTTAGGGAACTAGATGGCTCCAAGTTTGAGGCATGTATGCAGCATAACTGATTGTGTTCAGATGGTTGTTCTGGTGGCGCAATTTGAACTGATGGGTTCAAACTACTGCCTAATCTTCTTTATGCATAATTTACGCTCTTTATAAGCGACCTCCAACGAGGTGTAAAGCTCCTAGTTACACGGAATGACTAGTTATCTCGATGCGCTGCTTCAAGACATCAGGGATTGTTTGTTCGTTTGTGCCTTCGAGCTACAGTGTAAGGTTACATTCTACAAGCCAACACGACTCGTATAAGTAGCTCGTCGCTCCGTGACGACACCAACTTTTCATATCGTCTGCAGGTCGTCTAGAAGGCATAATAAAAGTAGACATGGTCACCAGACTATAGAGAGCCCGTCGGCACCGACCACCAAAGGCGTCATTGGATGCAGAATTGGGGGGAGGAGGGCATAGGGTCAGCACACAGCCCGTCGTAAGATTTTGTGACCAGGAGTCGTTGCTACTCTGCGAAGTAACTCCTCAGTTATCACGACGAGGATTAGTGCACCCCTTTCTCGTCCTCCCATCAAGGAAAAAAAAACCTAGCAGTACTGGGAATCGAACCCAAGTCCTCCGCTTGGCAGTCAGCCGCGATGACGCAGGCGAACAAGAAGGCATATTGAGGGAGGGAAAAATATCTGTATGCCTCTGTACGTGCTCTGTTCCCTTTTGTATTATTTCCACGATCCGTACGCAAGTGACGAAAGTGGCAGAATAATGATAGAACAATCATCGTCCAGTACACGTTAACCAAATTTATCCAATAAAAAATAGCGAGTACTGCCTGTTCAAAGGATTCCCATTGAAGGTCGTAGAGCATTTCTGTTGAGGCACGTACATTCTATGCCAACGAAGGTCAACGAACGACAGCCGAGATTTGCTTAGTGTCTACGGGCGGCAAACGTCAACGAAGTTGTTGGCCTTGGTTGCGTCTCTGTCTGCAGGTGGTAACATCAAAGCGTTGGCGGTAGGTTGACATTGCGACCCCTCTCCGCGTCGAATGTTCGTTGGTTCAGTGTCGATATGTGGTGTTTCTGGAACGGGTGTGTATTTAAGTTTTTCGGGATACAGGTGGCAGTTAGTATGTTGTATTTTCCGGTTTCGCTCTTTAATTTAATAACAACATCATCAGAAACACTGGAATTTACAGTTTTAAGTACAGTAGTACGTTGTTATATTAAAGAACGAAACCAGTCATTGAAACATGCTGAGTACGACTTGTGGCTGTCCCGGAAAAGTTAATTTCAACAGTCGCTGTTTTCCCTGCAGGCAGTGCCCGCTCACGCTAAGAGTGTGGATTTATTGTGTTTAAAAATACCGGAGTGTAGTGCGGAGTATGGAGAGTGCTTTAAAGCTGAATGTTTAATCGTGGGCCCCTAAGAACTGTTATTATAAACTGTGAAGACTAGACGCTTGGAGAAAAATAACTCAGCTGTTAGAAAGTGATATGCGCGATGTGAAAAAGAAAACTACGTCTTTATTGACATCTTTTGGCTGTGAACGACGAAGAGAGAAAAAAGAAAAAAAAAAACTGGGAGTGACTATTAACTTTCTGCTGCAAGTTATCTTCTGCTAAACGTAGTATTCTTTTTGGAAAATTTAGGGACTATATAATTCAGTAAGAATGCGAAATCTGTAGCTTTCACTACGGAAAAAATTATGAAATAGCCCATATTCCAACTCAGCTTTAAGGTAGACATTAATTTAATGCAACCACAAAGCTCCTTATTATTTAAAAGAGATGTCGTCCACCAGTATTGTTCCTTCTTCACTTTCTCCGTCGTCAGACGATCTGCTTCTTGCAGTGGCATAAATGCGGCTTATGCGATGAATACTGAATCCTCATCTTCCGCGTAATATGGCCGGTGGCCGGACGAAGTGGCCGAGCGGTTCTAGGCGCTACAGTCTGGAACCGCACGACCGCTACGGTCGCAGGTTCGAATGCTGCCTCGGGCATGGTTGTGTGTGATGTCCTTAGGTTAGTTACGTTTAAGTAGTTCTAAGTTCTAGGGGACTGATGACCTGAGAAGTTAAGTTCCATAGTGCTGAGAGCCATTTGAACCCTTTGTAATATGGCCGGTGAAACTGTAATCAAGGGGCTACTTTATGACGATAACAAAACGTGAGCAATAATGGCGAGTTATATAACTGCGATTCCACGTGGCCGAGACCGTCGGCCCTAAGTGGTCCTCTTCGTGTGGATGAGAAGTCGAACGCCAATGCACTGGCGACCAGCTTTCGGCTGAACCCAGTCTCTGTCGCTCGTTGGCCCTCGTAGGATTAAGTGTGTACGCGCTTTTTACGTTCTCGTATGGGCTATTCCACTGTGTTACTGTTTGATACATCAAATATCTGTGACGATACTCTTGCCCTGCTAGGCAGTTATCTTAGTTTCTCCCCATGTTGTCCTCTATGGCGTCGAACTTCGTATCATCTTTGTCACTGGTCGCCTCAGTCTGCAGTCTCACCCAATTAACGATTGACACGACTGACTTTAGCAACTAGTTTCCATGCAGGCTCCCACAAAGCCTGATCTTGCCTTTCAATAAGTCCATGGGTAGCAGCTGGCGTATGACATACAAACTCCCGTGTTACCATAAGAATTTTGTCGTTATGCTCCTGGTTTTGTAGTGGATTCTGTGGTGGACTGACAAGGCAGCCAGTCCACAGTGACGGCTAACCGAAAGGCACGCGTTTACTCACGCCGGCTGGCGTTAGGTCTGAAACAGGATACGTAATGAATGCTATAAAGAAAAGTACGTAGCTGCTGGAATACTTAACTTTAATCCATCATTTGTATACAGCATTCTTGATGATTCAAGTGAGACTCTCTCTAGAAATGGCTAATGGCGCCTTGCTAGGTCGTAGCCATGGACTTAGCAGAAGGCTATTCTAACTATCTCTCGGCAAATGAGAGAAGGCTTCGTCAGTGTAGTCGCTAGCAAAGTCGTCCGTACAACTGGGGCGAATGCTAGTACGTCTCACCAGACCTGCCGTGTGGTGGCGCTCGGTCTGCAATTACTGACAGTGGCGACACGCGGGTCCGTCGTATACTAGCGGGCCGCGGAAGTCACTAAAAATTCTTTCAAGTGTTTATTTGCATTCCTGATTTCTCAAGAAAGCTGAAACCTAAAAGCAAGCCCGCTCCTTCGTAACGGAAATGCCTGTTAGCTTTGGCTCCCGTACCGCAGGGGATTCTGGTCTCGCAAAGTTCATCCGCTGGCAGTCATTAAACGCAACAACCGTTTCAGAACATCTACAGCTATATCTGCATCTACATGGATACTCTGCAAAACACATTTAAGTGCCTGGCAGAGGGCTTATCTAACTGCCTTACAATTATTCCCTGGGATTCCACTAACGAATAGCGCGAGCAAGGTGAACAGCTACACCTTTCCGAGAGCACTCTGATTTCCATTATTATGATGACCATTTCTCCCTATGTAGGTCGGCGATAAAAAATGTTTACGCACTCAGTGGAGAAGGAAGGTGACTGAAACTTCGTGGAAAGATCCCGCCGCAACGAGAAACGCCTTTGTTTTAATTATGTCCACCTCAAATCTTATCATGTCCGTGACACTCTCTCCCCTATTTCTCCAAAATACAAAAGTGCTGCTCTTCTTTGCACTTTCTCGATGTACTCCGGTTATCCTATCTGGGAAGGAACCCACACCGCGCAGCAATGCTCCAAAAGAGAACAGAAAAGCGTAGCTTAGGCAGTCTCTTTAGTAGATCCGTTGCATCTTCCTAGTGTTCAGACAATAAACCACAGTCTTGGGTTCGCCTTCCCCACAACATTTTCCGTGTGTGCTTTCCTATTTAAATTGTTCGTAATTGTAATTTCTAGGTATTTAATTGAATTTACAGCCTTTAGATTTGTTTGATATAGCGTGTAAAGCGTTTCTTTTAGCACTCACTTGGATGATCTCACACTTTTCATTATTTAGGATCAACTGCCAATACTCGCACAATACAGATACCTTTTCTAAACCGTTTTGCAACCGGTTTTGATCTCCTTATCAGTTTACTAGAAGATAAATGACAGCATCATCTACTAACAACCTAATACGACTGCTCAGATTGTCTTCTAAATCGTTTATGTACATAAGAAGCAGCAGGGGGCCTATAACACTACCTTAGGGAACGCCAGAAATCAATTCTGTGTTATTCGACGACTTTGCATATCTGAGACGATATTCAAAAAGCTCTCAATTTGATTACAAGCCGCTTGTGAGGTACAGCCTCAAAAGCCTTCTGGAAATGCAGAAGTACGGAATCAATGTGATATCCCTTGTCAGTAGCACTCAACACTAATTGTAACTAAAGAACTAGATGTCTCTTACAATAACAATGTTTCCTAATCCTCCTTGACTGTGTGACAATAGACCGTTGTCTTCGAGGTAACTGATAATGTTTGAGCACTATGCATGTTCCAAAAGCTTGCTGTATATCGACGTTAATGATATGGGCTTGTAATTTAGTGGATTACACCCGTTGCCTTTGTTGATTACTGGTGTGACCTGTGCAGCTTTCCATTCTTTGGGTACGGATCTTTTGTCTAGGGAGCGGTGTATGTTGTTAAGTATGGCGCTATTGCATCAGGATACTCTTAAAGGAATCTAATTGGTTATTCCGTCTGGACCGAAAGACTTGCTTCTATTAAGTGATTTAAGTTGCTTCACTACCCTGAGAATATCTACTTCTAAGTTATTCATTATTGGAGCTGTTTTTGATTAAAATTCTGGATTATTTATTCCGTCTTACTTACATTACTATCTCGCAGAAAAGGCATTGTGTCTTGCCGCTAACATACCTTACATACGACCAGAATCTCATTCTGCCGGGTTTATGGACAAAGTTTCGTTGTGTAAGCTCTTTTAAGTATCTGGCATTGAAGTGTGCATTAAATTTTGATCCCGTGTAAAGATCGTCAATCTTGGGAATTTTGCGTTCATTTGAATTTTTCATGCTTTTTTCGTTGTTTCTGCAACAGTGTTCTGTCCCCTTTTATGTATCAATGGGGATCAGCCCCTCGTTTGTTGATTTATTTGGTATAAATCTCTCAGTTGCTCCAGACATTATTTCTTTTAACTCAAGTCACATCAGGTCTACTCTGTTAATTTGGAAAGGGTGTAGAATGTCTCTCCTTTAAATAGGCATATTTTTCGTTTATTTTTGACATTCAGTCTCGCTACAGCAAACATGTGTTCACTAACCCCATATCTATTTTGATGCTCGTCATTAACTCAGGATTATTTGTTGCTAAGAGGCCACGTGTTTTTCCACGAGCGTCTACCATTCGAGTGGACTCATCAGCTACCTGCTCGAAATAACTTTCAGAGGATGCGTTTAGCATAATTTTGGATGATGTTTTATGTGTTCCGCCGGATTTAAACATGTATTTTCCCCAAAATATCGAGGTTAAATTGTAATCACCTACAATTATAGCTGTATGAGTTGGTTACCTGTTTGAAAACAGACTCAGATTTTCTTTGAACCTTTTAGCAAGTGTATCATCTGAGTTGGGACGTCGATAAATTGATGAAATTATTGTGATTCTTCAGTTTCTCCAGGCGTATTTGTTGCTCGATCAGTCCACGGGTATACTGCCGGTTCATAGTGTTCAACGGGCACAATATTTCGGCGATCAGACATGTAGTCATCGTCAGGTGCGCTGACGAACTGAGCTCCTGAGGACGGGCGGGCGATTGAAATCCCCTCCCCCGGCGGGCCGCTCTCTTCGCCGTCCGCGCCCACGCGCCGGCGGTGGCGAGGACGTGGGCGTCGGAATCTGTCGTAGCGTGTATGTGCTTGCTACTGTAGTGTCCCTTTTGCAATATTCACCATTATCGAGGTGAAACATAAATACAACTGACAGTATGTGACTCAAAATGAATTGTAAACATTGATTTATCATTGCTCTAACTGTAAAAATATACAATATATATATCGATAAATGCAGAAAAGACATTATTTTTATTGTATGAGATTATAATGTGATTATCTTTGTAAGAGTATAAAATACAATGCAATGCTAATTCTTCTGTCTAGTCTGTTTTGTTCTGTTCGTTCTAGTGTTAGCTGGAATAAGGTACGCAAGCTATTGTGCTGCGCTAGCATTTGTTTCTGTCGTAACGTAATTGCAAATATTTAATGGTGTAAACTGTGTCCTAGTAAGAATATATTAGCATAAAGTGATCTGCGTGTGTTATTTCAAGAACCTACGCCACATTTATCTTATGAAAAGAATATTTAATGAAAATTATTTAGCATGTTTCCAGCTGCTGCGGAGCGAGTAACAGTAATCTCTGACCGTTAACAATTAGCCGCCATTACGCGGTATTTTTAAAAATATTTTTTCACAGCACAATGTCTGATAGCCGGAGCGGAAGAAATTAAGTAAAAATATTCAGTGAGATTAATTGAAGGAATCCAGTGAAATAATTTTATTTAAACTTGTCTATTTTCTGTGATGGTAATAATTTCAGAGCTAAGTACTACTACGCTATTGCATTTACAGTAATTTGTAGGGAGCCTGGCGCTCGATAAAACCAGATATAACACGTAACTGGCAACCTACGAAATTCATTATTTTGCTTATTATATCTCTTTTGTATTTTTTTTTGAAAGCTAAAAGTAAAAACTAACTCCACTAAAAATAACTAACGGATCACGATAAATCAAAGGACAAACAAATTTACTAGGAGAGTGTTTCCTCTAAATAAATAGTTACATTATATTTCTTTTAAGAGATATAATACTACGTCCGCCCTGGTTTACCAGTTTAATGTAATAATGGCCACACTTAAGTCGACAGTTACAGAGAGTAACAGAAATAACGGCTCGCGTCCGTGAAACAGACTTTATTGTTGGTGAAGGTGCTTCCAGATTTGTTCAAAATGTACAAATGTGTGTGAAATCTTATGGGGCTTAACTGCTAAAGTGATCAGTCCCGAAGCTTACACACTACTTAACCTCAAGTATCCTAAGGGCAAACACATACACCCATGCCCGAGGGAGGACTCGAACCTCTGCCGGGACCAGCCGCGCTTCCAGATTTACTCAAAATTAGTAACTATTTCTAAGGATTTTAAGTTGAGACACAGAAAGCTCCACGGGGCAATGGCCGAGCAGACTTGAGGTTAAACTTGTACTAAAGGCTACCCCCCTGACGATTTTACTTATATTTACAGGTACTTTATGATTTAGATGTATGAGACAGGCGAAATACCCTCAGACTTAAAGAAGAATATCATAATTCCAATCTCAAAGAAAGCAGGTGTTGACAGGTGTGAAAATTATCGAACTATCAGTTTAATATGTCACGACTGCAAAAAGCTGACACGAATTCTGTGCAGACGAATGGAGAAACTGGTAGAAGCCGACTTCGGGGAAGATCAGTTTGTATTCTGTCGACGAGTTGGAACACGTGAGGCAATACTGACCCCACGACTTATCTTCGAAGATAGATTTAGGAAAGGCATACCTAATTTTCTAGCATTTGTAGACTTAGACAAAGCTTTTGACAATGTTGACAGGAAAATTCCCTTTCAAATTCTGAAGGCGACAGGGGTCAAATACAGGCAGCGAAAGGCTATTTACCATTTGTACAGAAACCAGATAGCAGTTATAAGAGTCGAGGGGCATGAAAGGGAAGCAGTTGTTGGGAAAGGAGTGAGACAGGGTTTTAGTCTGTCGTCGATGTTATTTAATCTGTATACTGAGCAAGCAGTGAAGGGACCAAAAGACAAATTTGGAGTAGAAACAAAATCTTGGAGGTTTGCCGATGACATTATAATTCTGTCAAAGACAGCAAACTACCTGGAAGAGCAGTTGAACGGAATGGACAGTGTCGTGAAAGGACGATGTAAGATGAACATCAACAAAAACAAAACGAGGGTAATGGAATGTAGTCGCATTAAATCAGGTGATGCTGAGGGAATTAGATTAAGAAATGAGACACTTAAAGTAGTAGATGAGTTGTGCTATTTGGGGAGCAAAATAACTGATGATGTTCGAAGTAAGGAGGATATAAAATGTAGACTGCCAATGTCAAGGAAAGCATTTCAGAAGAAGAGAAGTTTGTTAACATCGAGTATAGATTTAAGTGTCAGGAAGTCTTTTCTGGAAGTATTTGTATGGAGGGTTGCCAAATATGGAAGTGAAACTTGGACGATAAATATTTTAGACGAGAAGAGAATAGGAGCTTTCGAAATGTGGTGCTACAGAAGAATGCTGAAGATTAGATGGGTAGACCACATAACTAATGAGGAGGTATTGAATAGAATTCGGGAGAAGAGGAATTAGTGGCTCAACTTGACTAGAAGAAGGAATCGGTTGGTAGGACACGTTCTGAGGCATCAATGGATCAACAATTTAGTATCGTAAGAAATCGTGGAGGGTAAAAATCGTAGAGAGAGACCAAGGGATGAAAACACTAAGCAGATTCGGAAGGATGTAGGTTGCAATAGTTACTTAGAGATGAAGAACCTTGCACAGGATAGGGTAGCATTAAGAGCTGCATCTCTGGTCTGAAGACAACAACAACAAGCATGATTTCGAAGGAGTCACTTGCATCGTGTACAACTGATGTACAAAACACCAAAGGAAGGCAAATGTTTAATTTCAGAGGTTATAGGAAAGCAAACAGCGGCAATTGCCGATCAAATAAGACGGAATCTACTAATTCCGATGAGCGCAAACGTCATTTAAAGAAATCACAAGATCGTTACTACACCGGCGACTAGATCAAATACAGAAAATGACAAGTAATGAGAACTTACAATAATGAGATGACTAGTTGCCTTACCAAAATGGATGCCTTTTCCATAGACGTATGAGGAATTTTCAAGACGATTTGGTGGACGGATTTGCGTGTGCAATAATTATCGGTTGAAATTTCGTTTTCGGAAATCATTATCCTGCAGTTACATACTGTATGCAAATATGACGGCCTTCACTTATTTCATTAGCAATGTGTATCTGTGAACTGCACAATTCACGCGAACGACGTATGATACCACCATTTTCAGACCTGATACCAATGTTCTAATAACATTAGGCCGTGTGAAGTAACTCAGTATCAGAATGGCCACAGGTGTAGAAATTGGCGTACTCAGTGGCCTATAAATGGGGGACGTAAGCAGCAGCCCTCGTCCTATGAAAAAAATGATCTTTATCAACAAGAATCTCACGCACAGGCTTATTATCTGAGTATAAGTTTCAAGAAAGGCGGAGTCTATAATGAGTACTGATTCGTATGAGTCATGTGCCCTCGCAACGTCACGTGGACATCCATCCGTGTCGGACTATTTACAACACTGCCAGATCGTGCGAAGCGATTTATGCCCTAAACGTCAAGTCGGCAGTACCAGCAATTCCGTCCGGCCGCATCAGCACTTCAGTTATAGCGCGCCAAGTTGGCAGTAACAGCAGTTTCGCCTCAGCGCTCCATGCTGGCAAAGACGGTCCAGTTCGTCCTGGTCTACACCAACAACACGTTAGCCGTCACACAATGGCAGTACCAACTCAGTAACGCCGCCAAGTCTTCACGCTGCCGCCTTCCACTACTCTAGCGTTCGTCGTGTAAGCACACCGCAGACAACGTCATACGAGAGACACTTCCGTCGTATGTAGTGATGTGGGTATTCATCCAAAGATATTACAAGTTAGTTTTGATTTCGTTAATAAAGTTTAAAACTGTCGATCACTTCACAAGACGAGCATCCTTAAATAAATGGCTTAACGAAGTCGTGGAAAATCGAATTCTTGTGAGATTTAAAACTTTCCCGGTACCTACAACATCTGAACTCCATACACGAAAACATAAAATTTTCTATGGAGTTGGAGAAGGAGGGTTGCCTGCCGTTTTTAGACGTATTGGTGAGACGTGAGAGCGATGGCACACTTGGTCATTCGGTATATAGAAAGCCCACTCACACAGACCTTTACTTGCAAGCAGCTAGTTGCCACCATCCGGCATAAACGATGGGTGTTTTGAAGACATTGATTCACAGAGCCTACGTTATCTCTGCCACCGATAGTTTGCAAACGGAACTGGAGCACCTGCAGACTCTATTTCTGAAGAATGGGTATTCGTCCCAGCAAGTGGAGAGAGCCCTGCAGACCTGTAAGCGACGGAACAAAGAAGAGGAAGAGGCCCTTAAAACAACTGCCTATTTACCATATATTGGTAATATTTCAGCGCAAATAGGCAGAATACTAAGAAAATATAAAGTGAAAGCAATCTTTCGCCCTCCTGCAAAAATTTCGTCGCTTTTGGGATCTGTCAAAGATGACATAGGCTGCGCTAGGCAGTTTTTTGCAGGATTCCGTGTGAATGCGGAAAATCTTATCTAGGGCAAACGACGCGTACTGTACAGGATCGCCTTGTAGAACATCAGCGGCATACTCGCCTTCTTCAGCCTTGTAAGTCTGCCATCGCCGAACACTGTATTTCCACTGGTCATGCCATGAATTACAATGAGACAAACATTGTGGCCCATACGTCTAACTTCTGGAGTTCTATTATTAATGAATCCGTGGAAATACGGATGACTGACAATGAGTCTCTTATTAATCGTGACGGCGGTTTCCAATTGAATTCGGCATGGAATCCAACCGTCGAAAAAATTCGTGTCCTCCGTAGCCGGCGTAGTTCTGTGATGGAACCGCGGGAAGACAATCGAATTGAAATCTATGTGGCGAGTTTTCACCACGGAGGGCGCGCGGCGCAGCAGAATCGAACGCGCTCAAGTAGAGCACGCGCAACGACAAGTGAATTGGCCAGGCATGTGCCGGAGGGGCCTTAAATGCCAGAGCTCAGGGAGTTTTCACCAGTATCAGCTGAAGATGGGCAGAAGACTCTGCCCCGAAATATTGTGGCAGGAAGTTGCAAACATCCGGTAGTTCGCCCGAAATTTTGTAGAACAATCGAATTCTTGTCAGTCGGACGCGGATTTCAACAGTAGCCGACCCGAATGCGAACCCAGGCACATACACCTACGGGAGAAAAAAATCGCAACACCAAGAGCGAGTTGTGGGACATAAACGAACGTCTGGTAGCCGTAAGAGGGCGGCGCTGATAGCGTCACTATGACGATGCAGATCATGTTCGATTTAAATACACGCTGTAAGGATATTGAGCGTTGGCTGGTTTTGGGATTGGACGTGCTGAGTTGATGTTTGTTAAAAATGCCTTTAATGTGATAAACGCGCCATTATCAGTACCTCATTGAGTTTGAACGGGATCGTAGAATAGGGCTACGAGAAGGTGGACTTTCCTCCTGCGGTACTGCAGGAAGACTCGGCTAGAAACGTAGCCACTGTACATGATTGCTGGCAGTGGTGCTCACGAGATGTACGGTCGCAGCAAGACCGGGCTCCGGAAGACCACGTGTCACTACCGAGCGGAAAGACCATAGTGTTCGGCCGTTGGCTCTGACCCATCATACTACAGCTGTAGCGGCAATCTGATCAGCAGATGGCACCACAATGACAAAAAGGAATTTTACAAATCGATCACTTCTAAGTCAGGTCAGGGACAGTCGCCCTGTAGCGTACGTTCCACTGACCCTAAACCACTGCATTTTACGACCACAATGGTGTCAAACGAGAGCTCGCTGTAGGAGAGGATGAAGGTGCGTTGTACGAGGGTGAGTCAAATAAAAACGTTAAATATTTTTTTAAATATTGTTTATTGTGCAGAAGTGGTACAAAGCTGTATCACTTTTCAACATAATCTCCCCCACGCTCAATGCAAGTCCTCCAGAGCTTAAAAAGTGCATAAATTCATTTAGAACCTAAATTCTTTTGGTACTCCGCGCAACCGCTATCGACTGAGGACAGTTTATACAGGATGTTACAAAAAGGTACGGCCAAACTTTCAGGAAACATTCCTCACACACAAATAAAGAAAATATATTATGTGGACATGTGTCCGGAAACGCTTGCTTTCCATGTTAGAGCTCATTTTATTACTTCTCTTCAAATCACATTAATCATGGAATGGAAATACACAGCAACAGAACGTACCAGCGTGACTTCTATCGCTTTGTTACAGGAAATGTTCAAAATGTCCTCCGTTAGCGAGGATACAGGCATCCACCCTCCGTCACATGGAATCCCTGATGCGCTGATGCAGCCCTGGAGAATGGCGTATTGTATCACAGCTGTCCACAATACGAGCACGAAGAGTCTCTACATTTGGAACCGGGGTTGCGTAGACAAGAGCTTTCAAATGCCCCCATAAATGAAAGTCAAGAGGGTTGAGGCCAGGAGAGCGTGGAGGCCATGGAATTGGTCCGCCTCTACCAATCCGACGGTCACCGATTCTATTGTTGAGAACCGTACGAACACTTCGACTGAAATGTGCAGGAGCTCCATCGTGCATGAACCACATGTTGTGTCGTACTTGTAAAGGCACATGTTCTAGCAGCACAGGTAGAGTATCCCGTATGAAATCATGATAACGTGCTCCATTGAGCGTAGGTGGAAGAACATGGGGCCCAATGAAGGCATAACCAACAATACCTGCCCAAACGTTCACAGAAGATCGGTGTTGATGACGTGATTGCACAATTGCGTACGGATTCTCGTCAGCCCACACATGTTGCTTGTGAAAATTTACAATTTGATCACGTTGAAATGAAGCCTCATCCGTAAAGAGATCATTTCCACTGAAATGAGGATTGACACATTGTTGGATGAACCATTCGCAGAAGTGTACCCGTGGAGGCCAATCAGCTGCCGATAGTGTCTGCACACGCTGTACATGGTACGGAAACAACAGGTTCTCCCGTAGCACTCTCCATACAGTGGCGTGGTCAACGTTACCTTGTACAGCTGCAACTTCTCTGATGCTGACATTAGGGTTATCGTCAACTGCACGAAGAATTGCCTCGTCCATTGCAGGTGTCCTTGTCGTTCTAGGTCTTCCCCAGTCGCGAGTCATAGGTTGGAATGTTCCGTGCTCCCTAAGACGCCGATCAATTGCTTCGAACGTCTTCCTGTCGGGACACCTTCGTTCTGGAAATCTGTCTCGATACAAACGTACCGCGCCACGGCTATTGCACCGTGCTAATCCATACATTAAATGGGCAGCTGCCAACTCCGCATTTGTAAACGTTGCACTGACTGCAAAACCACGTTTGTGATGAAAACTAATCTGTTGATGCCACGTACTGATGTGCTTGATGCTAGTACTGTAGAGCAATGAGTCGCATGTCAACACAAGCACCGAAGTCAACATTACCTTCCTTCAATTGGGCCAAATGGCGGTGAATCGAGGAAGTACAGTACATACTGACGAAACGAAAATGAGCTCTAACATGGAAATTAAGCGTTTCCGGACACATGTCCACATAACATCTTTTCTTTAATTGTGTGTGAGGAATGTTTCCTGAAAGTTTGGCCATACCTTTTTGTAACACCCTATAGAGGAGCACGGAGACAGGTAACCTCGATTTCCGGAGCATGTTACGTTCCAGCAATATCCCGACGTCTCCACAAATTTTCCTGATGGTGGTGGACTGCCGTTCCGATGTGAAGCGTCCAACTATGCACCGTTCCCGGAAGAGCACACGTCCTCAGTGTCTCCCAGAGGAGAGTTTAGCTGCAGTGCGCCGTTAGAGTGCCGGGGAGCGAGGAACGAAGCAATCAGACGCGGAACAGCCACGGCGGCGGAGCGCGCGCCGCCTGCCGTGTTATTCCGGCAAATGGGCGCTCGTTGCGCGCCAGCGCGGCCCGCCGACAGCCGCCGTCAGCCGCGTGGCCCACAGCCGCGGGTCAATATTGAGGTAACGTGCCACCGTGCTCGGCGCCGCAGTCAGAATGCTAACCGCGGCACAGGCAGGCAGGCACTGTAGCCGCGACTCAGTCCTCCCGCGGAGCGCCCTCCTTGTCGGGTTTGATACCTGCGCGCCGAGGCTTGTCGCCGGCAATCAGCTGCCTGACCCAGCTTCTCGCGTGCAGCCTGACACCTGCAATCATATACCTTATTGTTGTTGTTGTGGTCTTCAGTCCTGAGACTGGTTTGATGCAGCTCTCCATGCTACTCTATCCTGTGCAAGCTCCATCTCCCAGTACCTACTGCAACCTACATCCTTCTGGATCTGCTTAGTGTATTCATCCCTTGGTCTCCCTCTACGATTTTTACCCTCCACGCTGCCCTCCAGTACTAAATTTGTGATCCCTTGATGCCTCAGGACATGGCCTACCAACCGATCCCTTCTTCTTCTCAAGTTGTGCCACAAACTCCTCTTCTCCCCAATCCTAATCAATACCTCCTCATTAGTTACGTGATCTACCCACCTAATCTTCAACATTCTTCTGTAGCACCACATTACGAAAGCTTCTATTCTCTTCTTGTCCAGACTATTTATTGTCCATGTTTCACTTCCATACATGGCTACACTCCAGCCGGCCGGGGTGGCCAAGCGGTTAAAGGCACTACAGTCTGGAACCGCGTGACCGCTACGGTCGCAGGTTCGAATCCTGCCTCGGGCATGGATGTGTGTGATGTCCTTAGGTTAGTTAGGTTTAAGTAGTTCTAAGTTCTAGGGGACTGATGACCTTAGAAGTTAAGTCCCATAGTGCTCAGAGCCATTTTGAAGCTACACTCCATACAAATACTTTTCAGAAACGACTTCCTCTCACATAAATCTATACTCGATGTTAACAAATTTCTCTTCTTCAGAAACGCTTTCCTTCCCATTGCCAGTCTACATTTTATATCCTCTCTACTTCGACCATCATCAGTTATTTTGCTCCCCAAATAGCAAAACTCCATTACTACTATAAGTGTCCCATTTCCTAATCTAATTCCCTCAGCATCACCCGACTTAATTCGACTACATTCCATTATCCTCGTTTTGCTTTTGTTGATGTTCGTCTTATATCCTCCTTTCAAGACACTGTCAATTCCGTTCAACTGCTCTTCCCAGTCCTTTGCTGTCTCTGACGGAATGACAATGTCAACGGCAATCCTCAAAGTTTTTATTTCTTCTCCCTGGATTTTAATAACTAATCCAAATGTATCTTTTGTTTCCTTGACTGCTTGCTCAATATACAGATTGAATAACTTCGGGGAGAGGCTACAACCCTGTCTCACCCTCTTCCCAACCACTTCTTCCCTTTCATGCCCCTCGATTCTTATAACTGCCATCTGGTTTCTGTACAAATTGTAAATAGCTTTTCGCTCCATGCATTTTACCCCTGCCACCTTTAGAATTTGAAAGAGAGTATTCCAGTCAACATTGTCAAAAGCTTTCTCTGAGTCTACAAATGCTAGAAACTTAGGTTTGCCTTTCCTTAATCTTTCTTCTAAGATAAGTCGTAAAGTTAGTATTGCCTCACGTGTTCCAACATTTCTACGGAATCCAAACTGATCTTCCCCGGGTCGGCTTCTACAAGTTTTTCCATTCGTCTGTAAATAATTCGCGTTAGTATTTTGCAGCTGTGACTTATTAAACTGATAGTTCGGTAATTTTCGCATCTGTCAACACCCGCTTTCTTTCGGATTGGAATTATTATATTCTTCTTGAACTCTGAGGGTATTTCGCCTTTCTCGTACATCTTGCTCGCCTGATGGTAGAGTTTTGTCAGGACTGGCTCTCCCAAGGCCGTCTGTAGTTCTAATGGAATGTTGTCTACTCCAGGGGCCTTGTTTAGACTCATGTCTTTCAGTGCTCTGTCAAACTCTTCACGCAGTATCGTATCTCCGAGTTCATCTTCATCTACATCCTCTTCCAATTCCATAATATTGTCCTCAAGTACATCGTCCTTGTAAAGACCCTTTATATTTACTTCTTCCACCTTTCTGCTTTCCCCTATTTGCTTAGAACTGGGTTTCCATCTGAGCTCTTGATATTCATACAAGTAGCTCTCTTTTCTCCAAAGGTCTCTTTAAATTTCCTGTAGGCTGTATCTATCTTACCCCTTGTGAGATAAGCCTCTACATCCTTACATTTGTCCTGTAGCCATGCCTGCTTATCCATTTTGCACTTCCTGTCGATATCATTTTTGAGACGTTTGTATTCCTTTTTGCATGCTTCATTTACTGCATTTTTATATTTTCTCCTGTCATCAGTTAAATTCAATATTTCTTATATATAAATTTCTTGTATATACCTTTCTTATATATACCTTGACGAAGAAAATACTGCAACGCAAAAAAGTAATTTATGTAGAATAATGAAATTTCTAGAATACGTCTACGCGACATACACTACTGCCCATTAAAATTGCTACACCACGACGACGACGTGGTACAGACGCGAAATTTAACCTACAGTAAGAAGATGCTGTGATATGCAAATGATTAGCTTTTCAGAGCGTTCACACAAGGCTGGCACCGGTGGTGACACCTACAACGTGCTGACATGGGGAATGTTTCCAACCGATTTCTCATACACAAACAGCAGTTGACCGGCGTTGCCTGGTGAAACATTGTTGTGATGCCTCGTGTAAGGAGCAGAAATACGTACCATCACGTTTCCGACTTTGGTAAAGGTCGGATTGTAGCCTATTGCTACTCGGGTTGGTCGAGATCCAATGACTGTTAGCAGAATATGGAATCGGTGGGTTCAGGAGGGTAATACGGAACGCCATGCTGGATCCCAACGGCCTCGTTTCACTAACAGTCGAGATGACAAGCATCTAATCTGCATGGCTCTAACGGATCGTGCAGCCACGTTTCGATCCCGCAGTCAACAGATGGGGACGTTTGCAAGACAACAACCATCTGCACGAACAGTTCGACGACGTTTGCAGCAGCATGGACTATCAGCTCGGAGACCGTGGCTGCGGTTACCCTTGACGCTGCATCACATACAGTAGCGCTTGCGATGGTGCACTCAACGACGAATAGCAAAACGTCATTTTTTTCGGATGAATCCACGTTCTGTTTACAGCATCATGATGGTCGCATCCGTGTTTGGCGACATCGCGGCGAACACACATTGGAAGCGTGTATTCTTCATCGCCATACTGGCTTATCACCCGGCGTGATGGTATGGGGTGCCATTGGTTACACGTCTCGGTCACCTCTTGTTCGCATTGACGGCACTTTGAACAGTGGACGTTACATTTCAGATGTGTTACCAACCGTAGCCCTACCCTTCATTCGATCCCTGCGAAACCCTACATTTCAGCAGGATAAGGCACGACCGCATGTTGCTGGTCCTGTACGGGCCTTTCGGGATACAGAAAGTGTTCGACTGCTGCCCTGGCCAGCACATTCTCCAAATCTCTCACCAATTGATAACGTCAATGGTCAATGGTGGCCGAGCAATTGGCTTGTCACAATACGCCAGTCGCTAATCTTGATGAACTGTGGTATCGTGTTGAAGTTACATGGGCAGTTGTACCTGTACACGCGATCCAAGCTCTGTATGACTCAATGTCTAGGCGTATCAACGCCGTTATTACAGCCAGAGGTGGTTGTCCTGGGTACTGATTTATCAGGATCTATGGACCCAAATTGCGTGAAAATGTGATCACATGTCAGTTGTAGTATAATATATTTGTCCAATGAATACCCGTTTATCATCTGAATTTCTACTTGGCGTAGCAATTTTAATGGCCAGTGGTGTATCTACTATTTTCATAACAAATTCAGTATATCTATGCTTCAGACATTGTACTATTTCTCCCTAGGAACCCTGGCTTTATGCCGATTTCCACTGCTGTATATGCTCCATTGCTAGTGTTGCCACCTGCCATCTGTTAGTGTTCACTGCACGCTGACGTCGAACATAGGTGTTGATCGCATTGATGTGACTGGTACATGTATATCTTTAACGAAAAGAACGATTGGTAGAACACTTCGACCGTTGTTTCCGAGATGTTGAAAAAAAGTTTCATATATCTGTGTCACTTCTAATTCCAGCCCTGTGTTCAATAAAAGTTACCTGGGCTGCCATAATAACTGAAAGTTGCGTGTTAAACTGCACCAGCACTGCATTTTTACCCACAGTTCGGTTTTCCTTACATCGTATAATGGTCCGTGCTATATTTAGCATAGATAACCGTGGTCTACGCGAAACGCCCCCACGCGGCAGACCTGAGCTTAGTTTCCTGTACTGTCAGGCATTTTTCCTTGGTGGGACGATTGGCCATGGCTGCACTCGGCCTCGTGATGCCATACCGCATCTAATGATGAATGACACAGTGATCGGTCGACCATGGCATGGGCTGAAGTACGCATTGTCTTCTGTGAATCGAAGCGATGCACTTCGGAGATGTCTCCTGTAGAGAATTTGATTGTTAACAGGCAACGTTTAGATCATGTCAGCCATACAATATACATATTTGCACAGTTCTTCTTCCATTCATCACACTTACAGAAATTTTAACGAATTGTAACGAGGTTTGTTACTCAATCTCGAACCACAGAGATCGCTCGTCTTTTGTAATATAGAAGTCGATTACGGGATGGGTTCGTATTTACTCAGTCTAGTACATTATGCACTCAATATTATCATCCGCTCCTGCCCATTAGGTAATTCATTGCTTGTATAAAGAGCTTGAAATTTTGTTGCTGTAGTAGAACATCGATTCTTATCAGATATTCTAAGGTCCCCATATGAAGTCAATTTAGAACATGACCTCAATATTACTGCTGGTTATATCTGTTGTCTGAAGCCATTTATTTAATTATTGTACACATTGTGTGTCATTGTCACCTGTTGCCGAGATCCCCTTCTGTACGTGCACTGATTAATTGGTATATGAGTAGCTGAACAGTTCAGTCGTGTACTGTTCTCCTACTTCATTAGTAGTAAATATCCTACTCTCTGCAGTATAATTTCCAGGTAAAGAAAAATAAACTTCAATGATGTTTCCGGAATGATGATTACTGTGGGAGAGTTTTCAGTGTGATAATTCTTATAACAACAACATATTTTGTGTAGCACATGGTAGCGATGCCCTCGCCCTTTTTCAGTAGCGCATGCAGATTTTTCGGCATGATGAGATATTGCAGTGACAGTGTAATGTGTCAAAATGCTTGGCATTAGTGTTTGGTTTGCTTGTCGCCTCCACATGTTGGCAAAGGTACGTAAATAATAAAAAATGGTTCAAATGGCTCTGAGCACTATGGAACTTAACATTTGAGGTCATCAGTCCCCTAGAACTTACGAGACTGAAGGGCCTAGAACCGCTCGGGCACATCGGACGGCGTAAATAATCGTTCATTACGAAGCAAGTTAATTCAAAATTGTAGGCGGATAGTTGTCTATACATTTGCACTACAATCTGTTTCAGAAATCCAATACAGGATGGCTGCTTCTAAAAAACCGACGCAGAAAAGCAGAGAGCGTGTGAGACGGCAACTGCGGAGTCCAGAAATCGTCTACTGGGCAGTCCAATACAGTGAAGTAATTATTGTAAATCTGCTATATCGCTTCTAGTGTAATCAACATTAAGAGATATTCCTCGACCATTATACACTTCAGATCGTCCTGGGGAGAGGACTTAGGTCAAGATCTTTAAATTCCGGCTCTGTAAATCTTAACTATGCGTATGAAGGTTGCGGTTAGCATGCGAGGCACTAATTTGCGAATTGTAAATTTTATCTGATTGCAAAGCTAAATTGTCTCTCGTTGCAAGGCAACAGGTTTCTTTTATTTATAATCGGGAATGTTGGTGCGTAGTAGTTCATGCTTTAGCTAGGAAGATCTTTTTAAGCGCTGATGTTAATAAACAGATTAATACAAAAAGTTTCTCCAGCAGTTTTTATTCATTTGCAGTGTTTTTGGAATTTTAATTTGTATTGTGGATTTGGTTGGACGGAGTATCCGATCTGTTTCCTTTACAGTACAACTAATGGATCTGTTGGCACACGCAAAGGAAATTGTGCGTCAGTTTTCTTTTGACTTAATGGTTGTTGATTGTTTGGGATGGTGTAAGTGGTTATAGTGGTTATTTGGTGTAAGCGGTTATAGTATTTAATACATGTATAACAGTGCCTAGCAGTGATTCAACCAGGAAACTTTATGATGAAAGATGGAGAAAGCGTTGAATAGCGGTACAGCGGTGATCTTCCCCAGCTGTGATAATACGTTTCCTTTGAGATTTGGAAAACCATATTCGAAAACTGCACGTGTCTGTGTTGTAATTTGGTGGTTGATGCATTGAAGGAGCGACTGTGTTCATTACTGAGATTCGTAGTATTCCATCGGCTTAGCGTTGTCTATGAACTATCTTCACATTAGGGTAATGCGCGGTGAATCTTAGGATTTTCGTTTTATTTTTTATCTTGTTCTTTCGATTCCGTTAGAGGAATTAAACTGACTTGCTGGCAGTCAGTCGCTACCTTGTGTAAGAGGTGTGCAATACTGAACTCAATTGACAAAATAAAGCAAGACCTCAACTACCTTTTATTATTTCAGCCTGTAACTTTTAAGGAAGTTACAGTGATATCTTTCTAGGGCGTTCTTTGTAAAGTAACATACTACAAATAAATTAGTGTGACTTCTTGAATTACGACTAAGGACTCGCATGTATTGAATATATTGAGAAATACCAGAACAAGAATTTATGCAACAATGAATTTGCAGTAAGGAAGTGAACTGCATTATTTCATTTTTTATAATACGGGTTCAAAGTTCAGAGATATTATTGGTATAAATAAACTGAAGTAGCGACATGTACTATTTACATCGCTGATATGAACAAAAGGCAAAGAGACAATTTTTATTCACAAAGGCTGAGCATTTCTACTAAGTATTCAAGCTACTTAATATTATATCACGAAAATCAATAAATTTTCTGCAAGGAGACATTGGTTTTAACAAAGTAAGTAAAAAGTAATTGTAAGTTATTTGTGTATTAAGAACAGAGATTAATAACTTACGAAGCGGTAATACAAATTCGTTCGGGTACTCTGAGTATGGAGTAATAAAGCAGATTCATATTAATGTTTTCATTTGAGTTTTTGAAGTTACAAGAACTGTTGTAGGCTTTGTAGTGAATTACTAATAACTGGCTGACGTTACTGTGATTTTTACTTGGATTAATCATTCGTCGAGCAAACGTAATTTTCAAGGATTTAAAACCAATCTTGTAGCAGGGATACGTTTGATTCTGAAGTGACAGTTCTGTTAAATTTTAATAAATGTAACGTATTCTTAATGTGCAAACTGCGTTCTGGAATCTGTGAGGAATATCAGGTGCTCTTGTGCGCATTACTTATTGAAGTATTTATTTAATTCTGGTGAACGTGCTGCGTCTTATTGCAAATGGGTGGAGTGTAATTACAGTTCGATAATACCGTCATTTACATCATGTACGGCACAACGTTAAATCGTATTAAACGAAAGTCTAATTATAAATTTCAGTCAATAGACAGGACATGCGTGCACAGATAATTTTCGAATCAAAGTTTCGAAATTATAGTCGAGATCAGCCACCATCATTGCACAGTGTTCGGCTATAAGGTGAACTTATCCACATTTTAAAATTGTGGTAGGAGTTTATGAGTGATTGTCTAACGGTTGACACTTGGTTCACATAATTTATGCACATTCATTTCCTATTGCCCAGATTTATGTTAATGCTGCTGCCACTAATTCCTGTTTTTCCTTTTAATTGGGTTGCATTTAGAAATTGAATATTGGGTCATGACCAATCATATAACAGAGCATAGTTTGTTGATCACAGCTTCGTTTAACTATTCTTGATAGTAGATCAGATATATGACTCACTTTTTGAAGTCCCTTCTTACGTTCTATTACTTGCACAAATAATAGAGTACGCCAACTCTAACGACCTTATGAGTTTGACATTGCCTCCGAGTGGTATACAGGTTGTAACAAGGTGCTGCTAAACTGTCAGATCAAACTTCACCTATAGAGAAGAAGAAAAGGTCTTACAAGGACAACGCTATATGATGATTTGCATGTTAGAGTAAATTTCCTACAACCCTATTGTGCTTTAAAGATAGCTACAAAACGCAGAAACACAATACGTATCTCTTTGTCGCATGAAATGTATTGTCACACCAAATTTACATTTCCGTCTAATAATCAGACTGTAGTTTGTGAGAGGAAGGTGATAATCATTCTTTCTTTATTTTATTTTTATTTTTTTTCTCAGGCATCATTTGATGAGGCGCGCCACGAATTCGTTCCTGTGCCAACTCTTTCATCTCAGAGTAGCACTTGCAACCTATGCCCTCAATTATTTGCTGGATGTATTCCAATATCTATCTTCCTCTACTGTTTATACCCTCTGCAGCTTCCTCTAGTGCAATTGAGATTGTTCCCTGACTTCTTAATACATGTATCATTGTATCCGTTCTTCTTGTCGGAGCTTTTCATATATTCATTTCCTCTCCGTTTCTGCGAAGAACCCCTTCTTTCGTTACCTTACCGGATCACCTATTTTTCAACATTATCCTACAGCATCGCATCTCAAATGCTTCTATGCTCTTCTATTCAGGTTTTCTCACAGTCCATGTTTCACTACCATACAATGCTGTGTTCAAAACGTACAGTCTCAGAAATTTCTTCCTGATATTAAGGTCTATGTTTGACACTAGTAGACTTATCTTGGCTAGGACTGCCCTTTTCGCCAGTGAGTCTGCTTTCTGCTTCCTACTTGCTCCGTCCGTCATGGGTAATTTTGCTGCGTATGTAGCAGAATTCCTTAACTTCATTTACTTCATTGTCACCAATTGTGATGTTAAGTTTCTCGTTGTTTTCATTTCTGCTGCTTCTCATTCCTTTCTTGTTTGTTCGAGTTATATTCGGTCTATATTCTGTACTCATTAGACTATTCATTCCATTCAGCACATCCAGTAATTCTTCTTCACGTTCTCTGAGCACAGCTATGTCATCAGCGAATCTTGACATTGATGTATTTTCACCCTGAATTTTAACCCCAGCTTTGAACCTTTCTTTTACTTGTTCGATGTATATACTGAGCAATAGGGCGAAAGACTATATTCATGTCTCACACTCGTTTTATTCCGAGCTCCTTGTTTTCGGTTTTCCACTTTTATTGTTCCTTCTTGGTTTTTGTACATATTGTATGTTACCTGTATTTCCCTATACCTTACCCCTCTTCTCAGAACTTCGAACATGTGGCACTATCTGACATTATCGAACGCTTTTGCCAGGTCTGTGAATCCTATTAACGTGTCTTGATTTTTCTTTAGTCTTGCTTCCACTGTCACCCGCAACGTGAGAATTTCCTGCCCGTTGCCTTTATCCTGCCTAAAGTCAAACTGCTAGTCTTCTGACAGATCCTAAATTTTCTTTTCCACTCGTCTGTATATAATTTTCATCAGCAACTTTTTAAACTGGTTGTGCGATAATTCTGACATTTGTCGGCTTTTGCTGTATTCAGAATCGTGTGGAAGATGTTTTTCCGAAAGGCTGATAGTATAGTGCCAGTCTCGTACATTCTACACATCGGCGTGAATAATTATTAAAATTGTATTTTTGAATCTGTGCGGATGATACTTTTCCAGAAGTATCATAGTATACTGCTATTATCATTCATTCCACGTACCTACGTAAATATTAGTTACTAAAATGAGTCAGGTATTGGTTACAAGATATTTCGGTAAAAAAAAAAAAGAATTAATTCGGTCTTTAGCAATGATTCTGATGTACAAGAGAATGGGAAGCGGTGTAGAAACTCGGCAATAAATTTTGCATCTCGAAACAAATTCATTCGATTTCAGTTCTTTTCTCGATATCGCAGCCCACTTCATCGGAAATTGGCCAGGCCAGTTCTGTCCATTCCCTGGCATCAGTAGCCGCCATAAAAGCAGCATACGGCGGGCCGTTTATCCTCTGGCGATTTTTAACAAGTTTGCGTCGAGGCTCGCAACCGCGGAACGACAGAATTGGCGGCCGTTGCGGTAATCGTCGAGCGCGGTAAATCTGAGGCACAATCGAGGCCGCGCTGATGCACAGCCCGGCTACAAACGCGGCCCCCGTTCGCCGCGCCGCGCTCCGGATTTATTCCGTCCGCCGGTGTAATGTTCTGCTTTATTGGGTTCATCCTTTTCCCCTTGCTAGAATCGATTCTATCAAAAGATTGGGCTATATGTCGCCCGCGCAGCCGCACCCGCGCCGGCGTATCGGAGCGGCCGAGCGCGGCCGACGTACGGACCGGACTGGACGGCGGCGCCTCGTTGCCGTAACTGCGGGAACAGCCCATATTACTGAGGCGTGCCTAGCGCGGCGGACGGCTCACTCTGCTGCAGCACTTTATTGCGGACTCGAACGAGATCCTCACTGTACACTGGCACATTTTAAGATTACCAGTTGCTCTTTCGTAAGAACATGAATAGAGCTACGTTATCTCTAGGCATGTAGAAGAAAACGTGCCACTCTGTCATGCGTTTTTCGGTGTAACCTCTTGTAACCTCCCCCTCACCTATCGATCTTAATGACAGTAAAAATTAAACAGCGTGTACCTGATGGAAATTTGGGAAAAGCAATCGTCACCGAAGTTAATCTGTCGGTAAAGATGGAAGAAAGGGTCACATCTAAATGAAAGGAAAAATGCAAATGAAACTGGTGGAAATTAATTTTGAAAAAGGGTAAAGTTAATAAAGTAAATGTGCGGTCGTTACGTTAACAATTAAGTGGCCTTAATTAGATATTTGAGATTTGGGGAAGATTATGGTCGCCAGTCCTATGGACAACTACTACAATAACTGAAAATGAAAGATTAATGCACATATAATTAGCACGAAAAGCGTGGCAACCGAAGGTTGACACGTGTTGTGTGAAAACTGAATGTTTGTCAGAAGTAATAATTTCGCTACACTCTGACTTAATTTAGCAAAAGAATTTATAAAACCGAAAAATTGAAAGTTAATTTAGTGACTGAAATTAATAGTGAACTTTGTTTCTGGATCACTGCGAAATCCAATAAAATAAGGGTAGTCTTGGGCTACCTCAACAATCATTTCAAAAGGTTCCTAAATCTACGCAATTTAGAAATAAGAGATATAACTTTGAACTTGAATCAAATGATTCTGAACAATTAACAATAGTAAAGTTTAGTACGTACCAAGCTGAGCTGCAACCACAGGTAAGCTAAAATATGGTAACAAAACTCGCACTCTTAATTTGTGCTTGTGTAATCTAAATATTGTAGCCAGCTATGTATACCTTAACTGAACTTTGAAATTAAAGCAGTGAAATCGAATGCTATTACCTTAATGCTGGCGTTGGGACAATGAGCAACAAAGGTTCATGCTAAGGTGCTGTATTTTACTGATGGAATAGTCTGAAAAGCTGAGGCCTGGCATACAGGTCTAAAACTTTACGTGCTTTCAGTCTTCCTTGTTGGTTGATTGAAGGTTTGAAGTCGTCGATCGAGGAGGTGGCGACAGTCACTCGTTGTCGGCTGTCGCTGTTGCAGAAGCTGGATGTTGGCGCGCCTTCTTCACGACACGGTCACCAGGCGAAACGGGCTCTTGATGTGCGCCAGCTAATGCTTCCCGTCAGTAACTATCATAGCAAGTAGAGCGCAATTACACTCCTGGAAATGGAAAAAAGAACACATTGACACCGGTGTGTCAGACCCACCATACTTGCTCCGGATACTGCGAGAGGGCTGTACGAGCAATGATCACACGCACGGCACAGCGGACACACCAGGAACCGCGGTGTTGGCCGTCGAATGGCGCTAGCTGCGCAGCATTTGTGCACCGCCGCCGTCAGTGTCAGCCAGTTTGCCGTGGCATACGGAGCTCCATCGCAGTCTTTAACACTGGTAGCATGCCGCGACAGCGTCGACGTGAACCGTATGTGCAGTTGACGGACTTTGAGCGAGGGCGTATAGTGGACATGCGGGAGGCCGGGTGGACGTACCGCCGAATTGCTCAACACGTGGGGCGTGAGGTCTCCACAGTACATCGATGTTGTCGCCAGTGGTCGGCGGAAGGTGCACGTGCCCGTCGACCTGGGACCGGACCGCAGCGACGCACGGATGCACGCCATGACCGTAGGATCCTACGCAGTGCCGTAGGGGACCGCACCGCCACTTCCCAGCAAATTAGGGACACTGTTGCTCCTGGGGTATCGGCGAGGACCATTCGCAACCGTCTCCATGAAGCTGGGCTACGGTCCCGCACACCGTTAGGCCGTCTTCCGCTCACGCCCCAACATCGTGCAGCCCGCCTCCAGTGGTGTCGCGACAGGCGTGAATGGAGGGACGAATGGAGACGTGTCGTCTTCAGCGATGAGAGTCGCTTCTGCCTTGGTGCCAATGATGGTCGTATGCGTGTTTGGCGCCGTGCAGGTGAGCGCCACAATCAGGACTGCATACGACCGAGGCACACAGGGCCAACACACGGCTTCATGGTGTGGGGAGCGATCTCCTACACTGGCCGTACACCACTGGTGATCGTCGAGGGGACACTGAATAGTGCACGGTACATCCAAACCGTCATCGAACCCATCGTTCTACCATTCCTAGACCGGCAAGGGAACTTGCTGTTCCAACAGGACAATGCAAGTCCGCATGTATCCCGTGCCACCCAACGTGCTCTAGAAGGTGTAAGTCAACTACCATGGCCAGCAAGATCTCCGGATCTGTCCCCCATTGAGCATGTTTGGGACTGGATGAAGCGTCGTCTCACGCGGTCTGCACGTCCAGCACGAACGCTGGTCCAACTGAGGCGCCAGGTGGAAATGGCATGGCAAGCCGTTCCACAGGACTACATCCAGCATCTCTACGATCGTCTCCATGGGAGAATAGCAACCTGCATTGCTGCGAAAGGTGGATATACACTGTACTAGTGCCGACATTGTGCATGCTCTGTTGCCTGTGTGTATGTGCCTGTGGTTCTGTCAGTGTGATCATGTGATGTATCTGACCCCAGGAATGTGTCAATAAAGTTTCCCCTTCCTGGGACAATGAATTCACGGTGTTCTTATTTCAATTTCCAGGAGTATATATATATATATATATATATATATATATATATATATATATATATATATATATATATATATTAAAACAAATGTCATATCTTCATGTAACAAAATAAGGAAAAAATTTGTAGTACAATAGATGGAAAAGGAGGATATGCATATCCGGCGTTACACCCTCATAGGAAACAATGCTCTAGCGAGTTAGTTCTTCAAAGCAGTACGGTCGTCATACTGGGGAAACAGCTCGATTTATCTGACGTCAAAAAGGGTAATATAATTGGCTTTCAGGTCAAGGGTGGAAGGATTTCCTAAACGGCAACGTTTCTAAATTTTTTGCGTGTCGTTGTGGTTAAATCAGTCGTTGAGTGGCAAAACAGCTTTATCCAAAACTGGCACCGAGATAAATGTGGTGCTCCACAGACTATAGATGAATGGATGAACGACGGAACGAGGATACCTCACTGGAATCTTCTGATTTTTTCTTGTAGTTTGTGTAATTAGTGTAGCTTTTGTTTATTGCTAGCACGTAATTGTAGAGAGAATCTACCTTGTAGTTGCAGTCTTTCACTGTTGTACAGTAAAACAACTGTGGCATGCATGTAGATTTGCACCAAGTATTTCGCATCTGTGCTTGCGATTAACTATATATTAATTTCAGTGCTATGTTCATGTGTTTTCTTCGTTTTTGCTCTTCAAATTGTGCTTTTCTGTGTTTTCGTGTAAAATATTGTGACAAATATGGCGTGTGAAAAATGTAGTACTACGCTCCAAAGTAAACTGAGAAATGACAGTAAAGACGAAAGCAGTGTGTTAGCGCCGCCGAGTAATGAATTAACTAATGTTCAAAGTAGTAATATGGTAATTGTGCATAGGGAAATGGAGCGGGCTGCAAATAATGGTGTAGGCAGTGAAACAATTAGTGAACAGTGAAACGTCCCCTTAGAACAAATTATGCATATGAAATGTCCACTTAGAACAATTTTACAAGCCTGTGCTTAACCTGACACACAATATTATTTAACGCAACGCAATCTGACTTTCAATAACCCCTACAAAACAATGGCCCTGACTAACTTTAACCTATACCTTTTACAAAACACTTACCTCACAAAAATCTTCGCTACTCAAGCTACTGCAAAACAGCGAGCGCCACTACTGCCAGCTAAATAAAAGATTCAAACCACTGAAGGTACTAACTACTGATAGGGATAGTTAGCAAATGAAAGATATTAATAGAGAACAAACAATATATTTACCTTAATATTCATAATTGACATTCAGTCTTACAGATTATCAAAACTCCGCCATCTCTCTCCCCACGTCCACCACTGCTGGCGGCTCACCTCCAACTGCCCAGCGCTACGCGCTGTTCGCATCCAGCTATAGCAGTTCATGACAACAATGGCAGACAACTATTCAAACTTTTCATATAGAGAGTGCTACGTAACGTTGCCAATAAAAAAACATAAACAGCAAACTTACATAAAGAAAACATAAACAGCCTACTTACATAAAAACATAAACAGCAAACTTACATAGCCCCCATGCTCCCCACAAAAAATTTTTACAAATGGTGTTGGGCACTGGCCAATACAGATTTGAAAAAATTTTTCATAATTACAATCACAAAGATATCAAATGCACACACTTATTAATACAATGTTGGTCAACAGCTAAAATTTTCTCACAGTCCATAAAGACAGTCCAGATTGTTCATCATAATAGTAATTACAGTTTCTCATTAGTAAAAGAAATTGCACACAGAAGTAGTGGATTTCCATGTAGTATTGAAGAAGTAGTGTTGTCCTTACAACGGAAAGACAGTGCTGACTCTTGACATGCTGACAGGTAATGGGCCACAACAGAGCAAACCCACAGCAGAGTCATTCGACGTTTTGAAGAAGATTGGTAGGTAGGTCATCACAGAGCAGACCCACTGTAGTCCTGGTAGAGAGTATGGTATTGGTGGGCCACCAGAGGTGCAGACCCACTGCAGTCCTTGTAGAAACTGTGGTACTGGTGAGTCAGCAAAGGTGTAGACCCACTGTAGTCCTTGTAGAAACTGTGGTACTGGTGAGTCAGCAAAGGTGTAGACCCACTGTAGTCCTGGTAGAGATGGCCAGCAGCCATCTGCTGCGACTGTGCAGGTGCACAATCACCATCGAAGAGTCTTGCAGAGAAGATAGCAAGTCCATAAACCACCACTTGTGCACGCACAAAGTTTTTGGGAATTGTCCTTAGAACCAGCAATGCTGTTATCCAGTCCCTTGCTGAATTAGTAACACACGTGCAAACACTAACAGTCCCTACTTCTCACATATTGTCCATATACTATGACCAACAGAATGTGTGCAGTGAAATGAATGCTTACAAGTTAATAATATGATGCACTGGTGTCAATTACAATTATATAACATAAGAATACAATTACAAAGATACAAAATACATCATTAAAAACATAACAATACAGATAATATTTGTAGTAATAGGGGCTTTACAAAAGAATAGAAATAAACATATACATCAGTGTTACAGGAATGATGACATGAGTACAAAAATAAAAGATCAGAATCACTTTCGAAACATCAATTTCACACATGAGCATTAAAACAACACAGAATAAATAATGTCTAAGCATCTTTACAAAGTAAATAACATATTATTAGAAAAAGTCTACAACATAACTCATATCAGCTAAACACATAAAGACAGGAAAAACACAAATACACAAGGGTACCCAAACACATAGTGGGATAACACAAAAGGAAAGGACAGGGTTTGTTTTCAGTGTAACATTTGGTACTGCAGTCCACCCCACAACTTCATTCGATAGATCTTTCGTCTTATTTCAACATTTGTTTCCACCAAAAAAATCCTATCCAAGCATGCTTTCTGTATTTATATGTTCACACATTGCTTACCTCATCATTTATTTCCAAGAAAATCCTACCTATACCTCGTTCCTGTATTCTATCCATATTTCTTTCAAAATAATTATTTCTGATTGTACAATACTCATTGGGGCCCAAATCTTTCTTCGCAATGCATTCTTTACCTATTCTCCATAGTCAGTATCTTATATAGTCTATCCCCTCTTAAGCTAACTTAAATCTACTGAGCTCAGATATATATACCAAAGGACGAGGCAATGCAGCATCACAACAAATCAACACAAACAGAAATGACAAAGAAATGCAAATTGGCAAAGCTAGCAGCATAAATTAGCAAAAGTCAAATTCAATAACACTATGCCTTGCAAACAGCAGCAACTTATACCTAAACATGACATAGCGCAAGCAGAAAAAATATTACAGTAAAAACAACAATGCAGACAAGGGAAATGCATATTCACATCTTAATGTCTATGTAATTAAAGTGGTCATCTTAATGTCTATGTAATTAAAGTGGTGCACCATAACAACTTATTGTAAAAAAAATATTACCATGTACCTGAAAAGAAAATTAAGTGTTACTGTTACGAGTTACTTCTTATTGTTCTTTCCTTTCCAAGTGCTCCTTTTTTAAAGAATGTGGATTACAAAATTATCATTTAATAGATCTGTTGACAGAAAGAGTTCATATTAGCAAATGCATCTCATTTTATAAAAGCAATGCTGCAACACAGCTGGAAACCAGACATCAAATGAAATAAGCAATTACACAAACCAAAGCATAAAAATGTCATTCAGTAGTCATGTGACATTTCATTTCATAAGTTAATTGCTCTCAACTCTCGTACAAAGACTCTTGTCATAACAGGTGTGCAGATGTAAAAATATTTCTTGTCATTTTGTTAGGCATTTCAGTAAATATCATAAATTTTTAAGTAACGAAGGTGTCGCATTAGCGATGAAAGGCACATCCTAATGGTTTATTCTCCAGGTGTTTGACACAGCTGTGTGCCCACAACGCATTACAAAAATCATATGTTTTCAAGTAACGAGCGTGTCGCATTAGCGATGAAAGGCACATCCTAATGGCTTTCTTTTCTACCTGAGCGTCTGAAAAGGCTTGTTCTCCAGGTGTCTGACACACCTGGGTGCCCACGTCGCATTATGTGCAGGTGGTCACTTAACTTTCTTACGGAAATATTTACGACAGCAGTTTCCGCTACAGTGACAGTCTCATATAAAAACATTTCATAGGTCAAGAATTTTATTGACATAAACATACCTCAACAGCATAATACACATCGTCGTCGTAAAAATAATATCATAACACCTCAGTCAAATGTCAAAAACGTCGTAGCTTCCTCCAATGATTTCAAAACCTAAAGAAAATTCTCTGCTCATTTCAGTAGTGTCATCTACCTCAAACGTACTTTAAAAATTATACTCCCTTACCAAATACATCATTCAAAGTTCTCATAGTATCACAATGGTTCCAAAAAAATATGAACAGTGCACAAAGTACAGACAAAGTACAATTTCTTAAGTGTGAAGTAATCCAACTCTGTAATTGCATAAACATGTGTCACTGACGTAGTAAAAGGATGTTTGTTTCTCTGTTAAATGATCAGATAGGTGTGTAATTTATGTGTTAGAGAAATATGGTACCGATGTGTAAAGTTGTATAAGCAAATACCATATTAGCTAGGGCTCCTTGTGCTTGCCAAACACATGGTACACAAAGTAGGCGTGTACCCCCCTGAGGTTTATTGTAATTATACCCTCAGGTGTTACAGATTACAGCAATGGAATGAAATGTATCACGAAAAACTTTCTTTGTAATTCAAAACTCTTTAAAAATAAATGTTTTAAGTACAAAATTAATCACTCAAATACGTGTCCTGTAGCGCTAAATATGCGTCTTGCTGTAAGATAATCTCTGGGAAGTGTCGTAGTTATTGTCCTCCGAAAGCTAAGTTCTGCAGAAGTCAACGTACTTACCTCATGATACACAAAAGTGAAATGCTTTGCGTATAGATTTCTTAGTTATTACGCTTATTGCCGTGATGAGGAAAGTACTGTGCTGTAACGTATTGTTGTCCTACGGAAAAGGCTGTCTCCTTGTAGCAATAGCACAAAAGTCACCACTAAAACATGTTTTACTTTACAGAAGAATTCAGAAAAAACTGTGCAGATATAAAACAGATACACCGCAAAAGCAACATTGTAAATTGTCACTCATTAGTAACGTCGTGATATAATCGTGTAGCTGTCACACAAACCAACCACTGTGTCATCTGGCATTTCACAGAAAGCACCTCAAATCCAGAATCCACTCGTAAGCAAACCAAAATGTTGCATGTTAACAGTTTCTCAGTGTGACAAATTGTACAAGTAGCGTGAAGTGAAAATTGCAAAGACTAAGTTAAAAAGCAGATTATCTGTCAATAAATGGTTTTACATGAGAAATGTGGTGTAAACCTTTACTCTTCCTAGTACGCAGAGTTTCAACTTGAATGCAAGTATCATGCGGTATTCGTCCACAAAGAATACGGGAATTTTGCTCAAGGTTAGCGTCAATGTTATTTTTCTCGGAGCCAGCCGGCGCAGGTGCCTGCCTGTGGTGCGAGTCATTGTCTGTTTCTTTGTTGGCGCGCGCCGTTACTGGGATTAGGAGGCCTAACTTCCACAAATTCGCCTTGCCCAGAGGGCCCAGCTCTGTTAGAAACCCGCCAGTTCTGATGAAATTCACGTCTGTCGTTTCGTCGGTAGTTTACATAGTTTCTTTCTTGTCTGTCACGTGGTGGAGAATTTCTCCTTGAATCGTAACTACGCGCTGGACCGTTGCGTCTAAAGTTATTCTGTCTCCCTTGATAATAGTTATTTTGGTTCCCATATTGTCTGTTTCTCTGATTGTCTCTGTGATAGTCATTACTGCGGAGAGGTGATCTTTCCCTGTAACTATTACTCTGCCAGTGGTTGTCATATGGGTGGTGTCTGTTTTGGTCACGATTTATGTTGTAAGAATAGGTTTGTCGTGGCCATTTATTGTTTCTGTCGTCACGGAATTGTGACGGATGTGACCTGTAATGATTGTTTTCCTGTTTTCGCATCCCGCGACTGTCTGTGTCAATTTCCAGTTCTTGTAACAGTCCCTGAAAAGCTTCAATGTCGTCTTTGCAACGTCCTGCTAAAATAATATGTCTCAAATGTTCGGGCAGTTTGATTAAGCAAATGCGGATGAGTTCTGAGGGGCTGTATGGGTTTGACAGGTATTGATTCTTGTGCAACATGTCTTCAAAATATTTGACAAGACTGGAAAATTCAGATTGTTCAAAGTGTTTCATCATCATGATGCTATGTTTTACGCGGTCTTGTGTGGCTTGAGACCAATATGCTGAGAGGAAGGCATGATAAAAATCTCCTTCACTGTGACAATCGTGAATGACCGATCGCATTCTTACAGCTGGTTCATTCTCCAAATAGCCACACATAAATTCTAATCTGTGTTCTAATGACCAGTTGGGAGGAAAACAATGAGAGAATTGATGGAGCCATGCTTGTGGATGAATGTCGTTGCCAGAATTCTTAAATGTTTTGAATTTACGTGTAGTAATGAACAGCTTATAGTCAAAATCATCATGTCGGCGAGTCACATATCGGTCATTGTTACGTCGTGTCGGCGGTTCCATCTCAAAATTCGGTGCACCTTGCCAATTTCTTTCATAATTACCGAAATGCTCTGTGTTATTATATTGTGGCTTTTCCGTATTTCTATGTCCCTCTTCCAGTATTGGGGCACGAGTGTCCTCTGAAATACGTAATTCTTGTATCACCTGCGTCAACTGCTCTTGTACTTCCCGGATTTCTCTTTTATACTGTGTATTAATTTGATTTTGATTTTGTTTGAATTTTCTTATTTGTTCATAGTCTTCTGTGTCAGTGAAGGCTACGGGTCTTGTGTCATTCAGATCATCATCTACCTTTGTAGATAAGTTAGTGACCTGATCCGAAAGTTCAGCTACTTTCTCCGATAGTGAACACATTTCCTCAGTGTGTTTTTCTGAACCAAGTTTCAGAGTGTCCATTTGTGTTGAAATCGAATCTACTGTGTTCTTTAAGTTTTCCTGAGTTTTTGCCAGTTGCGTAACCGAATCGGTAGATGCAACTGAGTCAATTTTAGCCCACAAGGTCTCATGATTTTCATGAACAATGGTTTGCAGTTCTTTTATGGCTGCTTCGTGATTCTGTAATACATTCTCATGACGCGAAAAAATAGGTTGGAAATGCTCACAAATTTGTGTTTTTACGTCATTACAGACTTTCTGACATTTCGATTCTATTTTATGTAACTCAGTAGTTAAATCTTCACATGTTTGTTCAAGCATATGTTCCACTGAGTCTAACTTTTGAAGCTTTTGTTCCATTGTGTCTAACTTTTGAAGCTTTTGCTGTGTTTGTCTCTGATTTTGTTCCATTGTGTCTAACTTTTGAAGATTCTGTCCCATTTGTTTCTGATTTTGTTCAAGCGTTGTGTCTAACTTTTGTAGCCTTTGTCCCATTTGTTGCATTAACTGTAATAACAATGCACTGGTGTCTGAAACATGTTCCTCAGTGCTTTTCGGCAGTGAATTTGCACCGGCAACATTCACATTTTGACAAGCGGAAAATGTGTCTTGACTCATTTGAGAAAACGGTGAGGACGCAAAACCTGAATCTACAGTATTTGCAATATTGTGTCCTATCATTTCGGATTCCTGAGGCGAGCTGTTGCCGACCGATCGATCGACAATGCTTCCCTGTTCACTACCTGTTTCACTGCCTACGCCATTGTCTGACGCCCGCTCCATTTCCCTATGCACAGTTACCAAATTACTACTTTGAACATTAGTTAACTCATTACACAGTGGCGCTAACACATTGCTTTCGTCTTCACTGTCGTTTCTCAGTTTACTTTGGAGCCGAGTGTTACGTTTTTCACACGCCATTATTGTGACAATATTTCACACGATAACACAGAAAAACACAATTTGAAGAGCAAAAATAGGAGAACACATTAACATAGCACTGAAAATAATATCTAGTTAATTGCAGCTGCGAAATACTTGGTGCAAATCTACATGCATACCACAACTGTTTTACAGTACAACAATGAAAGACTGCAACTACAAAGGAGATTCTCTCTACAATTACGCGCTAGCAATAAACAAAAGCTACACTAAATACACAAACTACAAGAAAAAATCAGAAGATTCCAGTGAGGTATCCTAGGCTAAGGGTCGACATATGAAACGTCCCCTTAGAACAAATTATGCATATGAAATGTCCACTTAGAACAATTTTACAAGCCTGTGCTTAACCTGACACACAATATTATTTAACGCAACGCAATCTGACTTTCAATAACCCCTACAAAACAATGGCCCTGACTAACTTTAACCTATACCTTTTACAAAACACTTACCTCACAAAAATCTTCGCTACTCAAGCTACTGCAAAACAGCGAGCGCCACTACTGCCAGCTAAATAAAAGATTCAAACCACTGAAGGTACTAACTACTGATAGGGATAGTTAGCAAATGAAAGATATTAATAGAGAACAAACAATGTATTTACCTTAATATTCATAATTGACATTCAGTCTTACAGATTATCAAAACTCCGCCATCTCTCTCCCCACGTCCACCACTGCTGGCGGCTCACCTCCAACTGCCCAGCGCTACGCGCTGTTCGCATCCAGCTATAGCAGTTCATGACAACAATGGCAGACAACTATTCAAACTTTTCATATAGAGAGTGCTACGTAACGTTGCCAATAAAAAAACATAAACAGCAAACTTACATAAAGAAAACATAAACAGCCTACTTACATAAAAACATAAACAGCAAACTTACAACAGGGAAGCATTATCGATCGATCGGTTGGCAACAGCTCGCCTCAGGAATCCGAAATGACAGGACACAATCTTGCAAATGCTGTAGATTCAGGTTTTGCGTCCTCACCGTTTTCTCAAATAATTCAAGACACATTTTCTGCTTGTCAAAATGTGAATGAGTCCGCTGCAAATGCACTTCCGAAAAGCATAGAGGAACAGATTCCAGACACTAATACATTATTATTGCAATTAATGCAACACATAAAACAAAATCAGAGACAAACACAGCAAAAGCTTCAAAAGTTAGACACAATGGAACAAAAGCTTCAAACGTTAGACTCAGTGGAACATACGCTTGAACAAACACGTGAAGATTTAACTACTGAGTTACATAAAATCGAATCGAAATGTGAAAAAGTCTGTAATGACGTAAAAACACAAATATGTGTGCATTTCCAACCTATTTTTTTTTTTTTTTGCGGCTTGAAAATACATTACAGAATCACGAATTAGCCATAAAAGAACTGCAAATTATTGTTCATGAAAATCATGAGACCTTGCAAGCTAAAATTGACTCAGTTTCATCTACCGATTCGGTTACGCAACTTGCAAAAACTCAGGAAAAGTTAAAGGACACAGTAGATACGATGTCAACACAAATGCACACTCTGAAATTTGGTTCAGAAAAACACACTGAGGAAATAAGTACACTATCGGAGAAAGTAGCCGAACTTTCGGATCAGTTCACTAACTTATCTGCAAAGGTAGATGATGATCTGAATGACACAAGACCTGTACCCATCATTGACACAGAAGAGTATGAACAAATTAAGAAATTCAAACAAAATCAGAATCAAATTAATTCGCAACACAAAAGAGAAATCCTGGAAGTACAAGATCAGTTGGAACAAGTAATACAAAAATTACATATTTCAGAGGACACTCGTGCTCCAATACGGGAAGAGGGACATAGAAATACGGAACGGCCACAAAATAATAACACAGGGTACTTCGGAAATTATGAAAGAAATCGGCAAGGTACACAGAATTTTGAGATGGAACCGCCGAAACGAAGTAACAATGACCGACATGCGACTCGCCGACATGATGATTTTGACTATACGCCGTTCATTACTACACGTAAATTCAAGACATTTAAGAATTCTGGCAACGACATTCATCCACAAGCGTGGCTCCATCAATTATCTCATTGTTTTCCCACCAGCTGGTCATTGGAGCCCAGGTTAAAATTTATATGTGGCTACTTAGAGAATGAACCAGCTGTAAGAATGCGATCGGTCATTCACGATTGCCACAGTGAAGGAGAATTTTATCATGCCTTCCTCTCAGCATATTGTTCTGAAGATACACAAGACCGAGTAAAACATAGCATCATAATGATGAAACATTTCGAACAATCTGAATTTTCCAGCCTTGTGAAATATTTTGAAGACATGTTGCACAAGAATCACTACCTGTCAAACCCATACAGCCCCTCAGAACTCATCCACATTTGGTTAATCAAATTGCCTGAACATTTACGACACATTATTTTGGCAGGACGTTGCAAAGGCGACACTGAAGCTTTTCAGGGACTCTTACAAGAATTAGAAATTGACACTGATAATCGCGGAACGCAAAAACAGGAGCACAACAATTCCGCGATGACAGAAATAATAAATGGACACTACAAGGCCATTCTTACAACGTAAATCGTGACCAAAACCGACACCACCCATATGACAACCGTTGGTAGAGTAGTAATAATTACAGGTAAACATCACCTATCCGCAGTAATGACTATCACAGAGACAATCAGAGAAACGGACAATATGGGAACCAAAATAATTATTATCAAGGGAGACAGAATAACTTAAGATGCAACGGTCCAGCACGCAGTAACGACCCAGGGAGAAATTCTCCACCACGTGACCGACAAGAAAGACACTATGGAATCTACCGACATGACGACAGACGATATGATCGTAACGACAGACCTGAATTGCATCAGAACTGGCGGGGTTTAAACAGGGCTGGTGCCCTCTGGGCAACGTGAATTTGTAGAAGTTAGGTCTTCAAATCCCAATAACGACGCGCGCCAACAAAGAGACAATAGGCAATGACTCACACCGCTGGCAGCCACAAAACGTACTTATGAAACTGACGACGCAGCTGCCGTAGCTAGTAATCACGTAAAAATGGAAGACTTTAGGGACATCTTACTCCAGGAACACGACGTAAAACATAACAACATTGCATATCCTGTGATTCACATTACAGTAAATGACGTAAAATTTACGGCAGTACTTGACTCTGGCAGTCACATTTCAGTAATTAGTGAAACAGCCTTTAGCAAATGCAACAATTAGAACGATTGCCCCACACTTCTGTTACGTAAGATTAAATTACAAGGTGCAATCTTTGGAAAAAGTGTAGATGTACACCAACAAACCAACTTTTGTCAAAGCCACAGCTTCTCTATGAACTTTCTTATTGTTCCATTATTGTCGACGGAAATTATATTGTGAGTAGACTTTTTGAATGAATACAAAGCAATCTTAAACTTTCACGATGCTGAAATAAATTTAGAGAAAGAAGGTAAGTCAATGGCTTTGAAATTTGAAGATTGGCTCTCAAACCATGATGAAGAAATCAATTGGCTTTACCTCCTGTTAGACAACAGTTCGGAATTTTCGATGGAACTTGGCACTAACAATCACTCTGCAAGTACTGACAGGGATGATAGCGACAGCGCATTAGATACTAATGAGTTAATTCAGAATAAAATTCAAACAATTGAGAATTGTAATGATACTGATAGGCAAGACCATTTTGAGATTTTGCAAGCACATTCCACAGTTTTTACTCATAAAACAGGGACAATCAAGGGATTTCAATACCAATTTCGTGTTCGTGAGCATACTAAATTTTGTGTTAGACCATACGTCATTCCGGCACATTATAGGGACCGTATTAGAACAGAAATACAATCTATGCTTGACGAGGGCATTATTGAGCCTGCAGTAAGCTCATACAACAATCCATTACATGTTGTCGAGAAGAAAATGGATCGATCAGGCTTGTCTTAGATACGAGACAAATCAATACTATCATCATTCCTGAAACAAACAGGCCGCAAACATTGGACGAACTTCTTCAAAATTTTAATGGTGTAAAAGTGTTGTCTTCTATTGATCTCAGATCCAGCTTTTATCAGATCGAACTTCATCCAGAATGTAGAAAATGCACAGCTTTCCTTTGTTTCGGCGTTTGTTACCATTTTCGGAAACTTCCTTATGATTTGAACATTTCTTCGGCAGCATTCATTCGCGGGCTAAATTCCATATTACCTGAGTTCTTAAAACGTCACATCACCTTATATGTGGACGATATTCTGATAGCAGAAGCCTCATGGGAACAACACAATCGCATCCTCAACAGCGTGTTACATATTTTTGCAGAATCTGGAATTACAGTTAACTTGGAAAAGTCTGAATTCGGTAGGACAAAGGTGAAATTTTTGGGACATATTATTTCTACTGAAGGCATTCAGCTGGATCCACTAAAAAACAAGTCCGCAGTTTTCTAGGTCTCGTAAATTTTTACCGTCGTTTTCTGAATATGCAAATTCTAGTTACACCAAAACTTTGTTCTCTCACTGGAAAAAATACTATTTGGAACTGAGACGAACAAGCACAGTTGAAATTCAATTCTTTGAATGAAGCGTTACTTAACGCGCCAATTCTACCTCATCCAGATCTGTCACAAGATTTCTGCCTTAGCACGGATTCTTCTAAAGTTGGTCTTGGTGCCCATTTCTTCCAAGAAGTCATAGAAAATGACACTACTGTTCCGAGAACCATTGCTTTTGCTACCCGAGTGCTAACAAAATCTGAAAAAAATTATTCCGTAACTGAATTAGAAGCTTTAGCTATCGTTTGGGCATTTAACAAATTCCGTTTCTTTCTTTCTGGTCAGCACGTAAAAGTATACAGTGATCATCGTGCATTACAATTTCTTATGTCTTCAAAATTAAATCATGACAGGTTAAAGCGTTGGGCATTGTTTCTGCAAGAATTCCACTTCACAATAGTCTACATTCCCGGCAAGGAGAACATTGTTGCTGACGCACTGTCACGCGCACCGACTGGGCTTAAGAAAGGGAACACAGAACGCAACCTCGAGAAAATTTTCAGTATTCTTTACATTCAGAAAGTCGCTTTTGAAAACTTCATCACCACGTCTTTAAAGGACATTGCTCATGAACAAGATAAAGATCCGATTTGGAAAGACATCAAAAGTAAATGGCATGAAAATACACACACACAGATTCGGCACTTTTATCTGTTTAGAAAGAACATACTGTTCAAACGCTGCACTGTTTATGACAAGCTATGGGTACTTTGCATTCCTGACGATTTTGTTAATAAGCTCATTTGGTACATTCATTTCAGCTAAGCACATTTTGGTCCACGAAAATGTTATCATATTCTTCGGACGACTTGTTGTTTTAACAATATGGAAAAGAGAATTCGAAGGGTGTTGTCTATTTGTAAACTTTGTCAAAAGGCGAGACCATCTACTGTCTCACATCGTACTCCGTTGTTTCCTATCATTCCTTCTAAATTAAAAGAATTTGCTGGTGTTGATCTCTTGGGAGCCCTTGTCAGTACATCTAATGGATTTTCGTACGTTCTAGTCGCTGTTGAACTTACTTCAAAATTTGTTTCTTTCACTCCGTTATGTAAAGCCACTAGACGGTATGTATCCAACGCCTTTGTTAAAAATTTCTTACATTAAGTTGGACACTTTAGTAAAGTCATTTCAGATTACGGGTCGCAATTCAGATCTGCTGTTTGGTCACGCATGCTTCGGAACCATAAAATCAAACCTGTCTTTATTTCATTGTAGTCACCACATTGTGACCCGTCTGAACGGATTATGAAAGAAATCAATAAGCTTTACAGTCTTTATTGTCACAGAAAGCATCAGCATTGGGACAGATATTTACACTTATTTCAAAACGTGCTGAATGAAATGCCTCATGACTCCACTGCTTTACCACCTATTCTTGTACTGAAGAATGAAGAACCACCGAACAGAATCAGAGAGCTTGCACCTTTTCCGAATACACGTAAACTTCGACACAAAGACATGATTGATTTGGCTATTAAAAATATAAATTGTGCAGCAGACAAAAGGAGAGAACTACACGGTAAAGCAAATGCAAAGAAATTGTATATTGGTCAGAAAGTTCTCATTAAAGCTCATTCATTGTCACAAGAAGAAACACTTGAGTCACAAATTCTTTCTAGTTTACAATGGACCTTACGGAATCCGACGTATACCAAATGATAATTGCGTTGAAGTTGAAACTCTGCGTACTGGGAAGAGTAAAGGTTTACACCACATTTCACATATATAACCGTTTATTGAAAGATAATCTGTTTTTTAACTTAGTCTTTGCCATAAAACTTTTCACTTCACGCTGCTAGTACAATTTGTCAGACTTAGAAACTGTTAACATGCAACAATGTTTTGAAGTTAGTTATCCAGTCTAGAGCCTAGGGAACATTTTTAAACAGAAATTACGAATGCATTGTTATAGTGAACAGACGACACAGTGTTGTTATTTGTACATTATTGCTTGTTAGTTGCACGATTACGTAACGACTATCAGGTTTACATACTTAGAACACATACTGGCACTGCTAATGAGATTTTAATGCAACATTTTGGTTCACTTGAAAATACATTTTGGATTTAAAGTACTTTCTGTGAGATACCAGATGACACAGTGGTTAGTTTATGCGACAGCTACACGATTTTATCACGACGCTACTATGAGTGACAATTTACAGTGTTGCTTTTGCAGTGTTTCTCTTCTATATCTGCACAGTTTTTCTGTATTATTCTGAAAAGTAAAACATGTTTTAGTAGTAACTTTTGTGGTATAGCTACTATGAGACAGCCTTTTTCGTAGCACAACAATACGTTACATTATAGTACTTTCATGATCACAGTAAGGTACGTAATAACTACGATATCTATACGCAAAGCATTTAACTTTCTTTTATGATGAGGTAAGTGCATTGATTTTAGCAGAACTTTGCTTACAGAGGACGATAACTACGACACTTCCACAGAGATTATCTTACAACAAGACGCACAGTTTAGCGCTACAGTACACGTATTAGAGCGATTAATTTTGTACTTAAAACATTTATTTTTAAAGATTTTTGAATTAAAAAGATACAATGGTTTTCCGTGATACATTTCATTCCATTGCTGTAATCTGTAACACCTGAGGGCATAATTCCATTAATCCTCGGGGGGTACACGCTTACTTTGTGTACCATGTGTTTGGTAAGCACAAGGAGCCCCAGCTAATATGGCATTTGCTTACACAACTTTACACATCGGTACCATATTTCTCTAACACATAAATTACACAGCTATCTGATCATTTAACTGGGAGAGACAAACATTTATTTTACTACATCAGTGACAGATGTTTACGTAATTACACAGCTGGATAACTTCACACTTATGAAACTGTATTTTGTCTGTACTTTGTGAACTGTTCATATTTTTTCGGAACCATTGTGATACTATGAGAGCTTTGAATGATGTATTTGGTAAGGGATCATGATTTCTGAAGTACGTTTGAGGTAGATGACTTTATTGAAGCTCTTGAAATTATTGAAAGAAGCTGCGACGATTCTGAGATGTGATTGATATGTTATGATGTTATTATTACGATGACGATGTGTATTGTGCTGTTAAGGTATGTTTATGATCAGTAAGCTGAGAATCGTACTTTAAGAGTTGTGAAATGTGTGTAAATGCGTGAATGTATCACAATGCTGGCGAAAATCTTTTGCACACTGTTACATTCATAGGATTTTGTTTCTACACATTTGCAACGCAAATTCTCGACCTGTGAATTTTTTTATATGAGACTGTCACTGCAGTGCCAACTGGTGTCGTAAATATTTCGGTAAGTAAGGTAGGTCACTGTAAGCACCCAGCTGCGCGACAGTCAACTGGAAAAAAGCCATTCATTATCCTCGCTGTTGACATTTCTTTGTAGAAAGCATCGCAAATACGACACGCCCAAACTTGAAAACATATGATTACACTGTGGAGCTCTTAATTTATGATATTTACTGAAATGAAATGATGAGAAATATTTCACATCTATTGTCTTGCTAATTGAAAGGTTTTTACTGCATTATGAAATGCCATATGGCTAGTGAATGACGTTTCACGCCTTGCTTTGTCTATTTTGTTTAATATCTAGTTTCTACCTGCACTGCAGCATTGGTTACAATAAAATTTAATGGCTGTACTAAAATAGATATTTTATGCCTACAGATCCAGTAAATAATAACTTTATGATCTACTTAAAAAGAACGAAGGAGCACAAAAAGACATTTCCCTTCACAGGACTTGCATACATAATTTTCTTTTCAACTACTAGGTAATATTTCTCGTAGAATAAGTTGTGGTGCACCACTTTAATTACATAGACATTAAGATGTGAATAGACATTTCCCTTATCTGCATTGTTGTCTTTAGTGTAATATTTTTACTGCTTGAGCTTTGCCATGTTTAGGTATAAGTTATAGCATTTGCTGCTGCTGTTTGTCATGCATAGTGTTGCCGAATTTGACTTTGTATTACTGTGTTAAGCCAATTTTACTACTGATTTATTTTTGTTTGCTGCCCATTGCCTTATATTAGTTGTAATATTGCAATTGCTCTGCTAATTTACTTTACTGCTGCTTGCTTTGCCAATTTGAATTTTTTGTCATTGCTGTTTGTGTTAATTTGTTACGTGCTGCTGTATTGCCTCGTACCTTGGTATATATATCTGAGCTCAGTAGATTTAAGTTATCTTAAGAGGGGGTAGACTATATAAGAAACTAACTATGATGAATTGGAAGAAATGCATTGAGAAGCTATAAGAAAATGGTTTGGAAAAAAAATTGGGTACAATGGAGAAAAACTATTTTTGAAAGAGGATGTGAACAGAATACAGAAAGCATGTTTGGATAGGACATTTTGGAAATAATGAAGAACGAAGGGAGATCTCCAAGAAGTAAAGAAAGTTTTGCCTGCAAAATACTGCAGTAAAACAAACCCTGTCCTTTCCTTGTGTCATCCCACTACGTGTTTGTGTACTCTTGTATATTTGTGTTTTTCCTGTCTTTATGTGTTTAGCTAATAAGATTTATGTTGTAGAATTTTTCTAATAGTCAGCTACATTCACTATGATGAGGAATACTGTTATTCTCAAATATAATTTGCATTAATAATATGTTATTTTCTTTGTAAAGTTGTTTAGACATTATTTATTCTGTTTTGTTTTAATTCTCATGTGTGAAGTTGATGTTTTAAAAGTTATTCTGATCTTTTATGTATTTACTTATGTCATAATTCCTGTAACACTGATGTATATGTTTACTTCTATTGTTCTGTAAAGCCTGTATTACTACAAATGTTATCTGAATTATTGTGTCTTTAATGATGTATTTTGTACCTTTGTTATTGTATTCTTATGTTATAAAATTGTAATTGACACCAGTTCATCAAATTAAGTAACTTGTAAGGTACATTTCACTGCACACATTTCTGTTGGTCATAGTATATGGACAATGTGTTAATAATTCAGCAAGGGACTGGATAACAGCATTGCTGGTTCTAAGGACATTTAAAAAAAATTGTGAGTGCACAAGTGGTGGTTCATGGACTTGCTATATTGTCCACAAGAGTCTTCTATGGTAATTGTGCACCTGAACAGTCGCAACGGATGGCTGCTAGCCATCTCTACAAGGACTGCAATGGGTCTACACCTTTGATGACTCACCAATACCATTATTTCTACAAGGACTGCAGTGGGTCTGCACCTCTGGTGGACCACCAATACCATAATCTCTACCAGGACTACAGTGGGTCTGCTCTGTGATGACCAACCTACCAATATTCTTCAAAACTTCGACTGACTCTGCTGTGGGTTTGCTCTGTTGTGGCCTATTACCTGTCTGCATGTCAAAAGTCAGTACTGTCTTTCCGTTGGAAGGACAACACTACTTCTTCAAGACTGCATGGAAATCCACTACTTCCGTGGGCATTCTCTTTTACTGCTCAGACTTTGAGGAATTTTACCATGATGAACGATCAGGACTGTCTTTATGGTCTGTGAGAAAATTTTAGCTTTTGACCAATATTGTATCGATAAATGTGTGCATTTGATTTCTTTGTTTTTGTAATTGTGAAAAAGTTTTAACAAATATGTATTGGCCAGTGCCCAAAACAAATTGTAAATTTTTTTGTGGGGCGCCTGGGGGCTATGTAAGTAGGCTGTTTAGGTTTTTTTATTGGTAACGCCACGTAGCGCTCTGTATGAAAATCACTGGCTGTGCTGTGTGTAGTCTGTGGCTGGTTTGCATTGTTGTTTGCTATTGTAGCGTTGGGCAGTTGGCTGTTAACAGCGCGTAGCGTTGCGCAGTTGGAGGTGAGTCGCCAGTAGTGGTGGTTGTGGGAAAGTGAGATGGCAGATTTTTGAGAATGGATAATCTGGAGGTGTGTCCATCAGAAACAGTACATTTGTGAGAATGGATGTCATGAACTGCTACATATATTATGACTATTAAGGTAAATAGATTGTTTGTTCTCTATTCAAATCTTTCATTTGCTAACTATGCCTATCAGTAGTTAGTGCCTTTGGTAGTTTGAATCTTTTATTTAGCTGGCAGTAGTGGCACTCGCTGTATTGCAGTAGTTCGAGTAACGAAGATTTTTGTGAGGTAAGTGATCTGTGAAACGTATAGGTTAATTTAGTCAGGGCCATTCTCTTGTAGGGATTACTGATAGTCAGATTGTGTTGCGCTAAAAAGTATTGTGTGTCAGTTTAAGCACAGTCATGTATAATTTTTCCAAGGGGACATTTCAATTTATTCAGAATTGATCACTTTTAATTAAAAAGGGGTGCACATTGATGTTATATTCAGCTGTTGAACACCATATGCAAAAGCTGAAAATAAAATTAATTAAGAAAGTGACTTGGGATTTCAACTACTTGACTGAAAACAGATGCAGTCGATTAGCACAAATTTATTTTAACTCCCGACCTTCAATCATCACATTACAAGACTCTCCTATCAGGCAGTGGTAATAAATAGCGTTTGCGTGGAGTAAAGCGCGATAACTCAAAAGTAATTCATATCGACTGACCCAGGCACAATGCAAAGTGCGAGAAGAATTCTACAATACACGGCCCATGAAACCCTTGTGGAAACTTTGCAGACGTGATCCAACAAATTAATCAATGGTCAGAGAGGGCTCAATATCACCGAATACAGTGTGGCAGAGCGGCGTCATTTCCCTTCCTCGCAGGTTCTTCTATTTAGCTCCTCCCAGGCCACCCATAAAGGTTAGCGTCTGCTCAAACACCAATTTTTCCGGAATTCTGACTCCCAGGAGAGTACTTCAAATTCCTCGGTCCTATGTTCCCATCGGAGGCTGATGTATTTCATTCTGTCACTCTTCACCTTATTTACTTCAGACACTGTGGACCGTGAATTCAGTGTGAAGTTGCTATAGTCATGCATATTTTGACCCCTGTTGACCACTCCACTGTAGCTTTGCGTGGCTTTCTCGCATGTTTCCCTGAAAATGGTATGACGGACATTTATCAACAAGAATACGAGTTATCCGTCTGCTTCCCAGTACACCAGCATGGGGTCAGGGTCAACCATCCATGCTGTCACTAATCTTAAGGCTGGTTTCCACTAGAGCGTGGCAGCACGGCGTGCAGCAATGGCAGTGGCAAGCTTTTTCCGCTTTGACGCAGTGGTTCACAGAATTGGAGTTCCCATCTGGAAGCAGCAGACGCTACCTGTAGCAAATGATGGACAGCCACTGAGGTATGGGGTCAAACCCACCAAAACGACCGGTGTGTTTAAATAACTATATCTTTCACCTACATGAAGGAAAGACGAAGTTGGGTGACGACATACCAATTTTTCATTTTCTGTACAATGTACTCTTTCACATATTTCATTATTCATGTTTTCTCATTTCAATATAAACAGATTTCATGACTACCATTCATGATTTTCACTATCTCCTAACACATTGATTATGTATGATAAAAGAGATTATTCAGATAGTTAAGTGAGACAAAAATTTAAAATGTGATTCGGTAGCAGGTACACGAAAACAGTAAGAACACAAAGGCTAGGTGGAAGGGATGAAAGTGGAAGCCACCTCATCGAATATCCCACAGAGCATAATGTAATCATCGCCAGCTCCTTGCTTAAGAATCATGAAAGAATAATATATATGTAACAGAGTTTTCGAAACCAGATTTTAAATTGTAAGGCATTTCCTGGTGCAGACGCAAACCTGACTGAAGACTGTCTATAGCAAGAAATGCGTTCTGATAAAGAAAATTTGTTCACACCGAATATAAATTCTAATGGTTGCATACTATTTTACAAAGGTATTTGTGTGGAGTGCAGCCTTGTATGTAGGTGAAACGTGGACGATGAACAGTTCTGTCAAGAAGACAATGGACGTTTTTAAAAACGTGGTGATCAATAAGAATGCTGAAGATTAGATATGAGGATCGTGTGACTAAAGAAGAGGTACGGAATTAAATAGAGGAAGAAGAGGAAATTACAGCACAACTTTGACAACAATAGGGGTTAGTTGACAGGACGCATTGTGGGGCGTCAAAGAGTGAGGACAAAGGGGTTGGGTGATAGTATTCTGATAATAACCATCTGTTGTAATACTATTCTGTTCTTTTATCGATTAATATAAGCAGTGAATTTACTCTTCCATACACTCCTCCACAAAACATTTAAACCAAAATTGAAATCAGTTGAACATCAAATCTTTCAACCACTATCTGACAACTACTGGGTTCATTTTCAACTTTCTATAACCATCACTGGCTAACCACACACACATACAGATATAAGGGGAACAAAAATAAACAAACATTAGTTTTCAGCATATAATTCTGCAGCTTGGGAACATGTACATAAACAAATCAGACAGGAAGGGAAATGAGGTGAACACACTGTAGTTACGCCTTCAAATCACAGTTTTCGGTAAAACGTCTACTGCTAGTGACAGAAGAAAAAAAAACGAACATGAGAATGTGCTTTAGTACCATAATCTAAGTTTTAGTTCAACCTCCAGCATGTGACCAGGTGAGGTAAATGTCCGCCAAAAACTCGATTCACTGTAAGTAATCAGTCATTCACGTAAAAAAAGGTGTGAACTGTTTTATAATCTGCGAGTATCACATATCAAAACAAAACTGAATCATTCTAGATTCCACCGAAGATGCCTTAAAGTAAAAGGCGAAATGCGTCTTGAATCAGTAAAGTACACTGGATAAAGAAAAAAAAGTTTGTTACTTACCAAAGAAAATAATCAATAGCTGTAGATATTTAGTAAATTACATCTTATGACATATCAGCAAATTAGTTTCGGTTTAACTTCTCATTCCACATGCTATTAAATGCTGTTTAAAAAAATTCATCTACCCCTTCTGAAAAAGTGTAGTTACTTTCATATCTTGGTAGAAAAACAGATTTAGGATATTTATCATGTGACGATATACATGACTTTTCACAAATTATCGTTTGCAAAAAAACACGTTTCGATTTCTTGAAGCGTTTACGAAATTTGCAGTTGATACAACCACATGATTTACGACGAGCAGGACGAAGTACCGGTCGCGTCGCAAGCAATCCGCGCGCGGTCACAGCACAGCCCGTCCACTGACATATCATTCAATATCTCGAGAACGGTGATAGCTATCAATCTGCTCTCAGCTTTAAAATCAATTTCGATATGTTGACTAAATTTCATATGCAATAATGTATTACCTAAAATGCGTTTTTACCTCTGCACACTCATTAAAATTTCGTGTAAAGGTTTACGTAAATGCGATACAGCAAGTAACTACGACGAATAACGTAAAGAAATTTGGTCCTTTATCGAGAGAAGATATCAGGCTGTAACATGGCCAAGAATCAAATTTTTCTGCCAAATAGTTTCCTTGGAATCGGATGATAAGTATTTCATAGCTGCCGACGCGTCCCCACCAGCGGTTCGGCGAAAGTTCTTGTGGCCCGGGGTTCCGTACCTGACATCACGCTCAGTGCATTCTGTGATTGGCGGCGCGGACCTGGAGCGCGGCACGCGGCAGCAGAAGTGATTCGACATGGCCAAACTGCGACGCAGAGCCCGCTGCGCCGTGTCGCTGACGCCGTTTCCATGGGAACCACGCCGCTGACGCGCGGTTTTGACGCGCGGCAGCCCTAGTGGGAACCGGCCTTTAAGGCGGCTAGAGGCCGTGCCGCGTTTCCGCTTTCTCAGAGCTTGAGCCGCCCTAAGCTGCCTATTGTCGCTTCCCTTCGCCGTTCCCCAGCCGGCCACGGTCAACTCTAAATACTTCCCTGGGGTAAAACAGCATCCAGTAAATCGACTCGTTTCCACAAAGTTTTCATGTCGTGTGAATTACTTTAAAACCATCACCTGACATTAATTATTCCAATACGTCCATACTATACCCTCTACAAGATGCATTGTGCATTGTGAGTCATTTTGTTTAGCCCTGCTGTTCGCTCAGCGTGAGTTAGGTGATCTTTAATGACTTCATGTAAGGGTCATAGTTCTTGTCATCTTACAATATTATTGGTTTTGCAAGATATTAACACGAAATACCAATTGTGCATTTGTGACTTATGAAGTAATTCAAATTTAAAATGCAAGTAAAAAACATAGTGGACAAAGTGGGTAGGAAACATCTAAAATACACTGGCGTATTGTTTTTTTTAAAAAAAAAACAACTTACAAAACATAAAACAGATCGATAATAAGTTGTCAGAGTGCAGGACAAGTAAAAGACAAAAAGAAAAAGAAAAAAAGACTGTGTTATACCTCATTGCATGTTATTCATATATTATTCTTTTTCCTTTTCTTTTTATCTTTTACGGGTCCTGCAGTCTGGCAACTTATTATCGATCTGTTTTATATTTTGTAAGTTGTTTTCTTAAAAAACAATACGCCAGTTTATTTTCGATGTTTCCTTCCCCCTTCGTCTGCTATGTTTTTTATGTACATTTTATATTTGGATTTCTTCATGAGTCACAAATGCACAATTGGTATTTTGTGTTAATATCTTGCAAATCCAGTAGTATTAAATCTTCGCGTGACACATGTCACATAGAAGGCGTTCCAGGCCCTGTCACACCGAGGTCTGCTGTGCAGGTGCATGTAAACAGCGGCCTCAGTTTATGTGATCACTTTGAACTTGTGGTTCTAGCTTGATATCAGTGCCTACCAATTTTAATTATATATTACAGGTATGTTCCTACCAACTGTTATGTTCATACGCAGGTGTAGTTGTGATTTTCGGTTTTATACTCTCTGATCGTTATGTGAAAATTTTTAACTTCTAGCACTGAGGATGGTTACTAAGTGACCGAAAATCAGGGTTGCTGACAATAAAACCACAGAATACGGCCAATGCTGATTTTCCTTCCAGTTTTATCCACTATTTGGTCGTGGTGCACACAACACGCCATGGAGTCGCCAATCAATACCTGCAACTGTTGAGCAACTGATTGCCCAGGTGAACCAAGAGCCTACCAACAGTGTCTCTTCAATGGCCATTCAGCGACCGTTATTGCGTGTGGGCATCCAGAGCAGGCGCCAGGTTCATTCACCGATGCTGAATGCCTCTGTATGTCCATCTTTTAGGGATGGGTGCTGGACTCGGCTGTTCAATACAGGATGTCAAATCAAACACCTCTAGTTTCCTAACTTAATTTGTTTGGCAACTAGTTTCAGCGTTTTACTACGACATCGTAGGTCGGCAGATGATGGTTGAAGTGGTCGCTATAGCAAAAATCTACTAATACCGGGTGTTCAAAAAGTCAGTATAAATTTGAAAACTGAATAAATCACGGAATAACGTAGATAGAAACGTATAAATTGACACACATGTTTGGAATGACATGGGGTTTTGTTAGAACCAAAAAAATACTAACGTTAAAAAATGTCCGATAGATGACGCTTCATCTGATCAGAATAGCAATAATTAGCATAACAAAGTAAGACAAAGCAAACATGATGTTTTTTACAGGAAATGCTCAAAATATCCACCATCATTCCACAACAATAGCTGTAGTCGATGAATAATGTAGTGAACTGCACTGTAAAGCATGTCCAGAGTTATGGTGAGGCATTGACGTCGGATGTTGTCTTTCAGCATCCCTAGAGATATCGGTCATCACGATACACTAGCAACCTCAGGTAACCCCAAAGGCAATTATCGCACGGACTGAGGTCTGGGGACCTGGGAGGCCAAGCATGACGGAAGTGGCGGCTGAGCACACGATCATCACCAAACGACGCGCTCAAGAGATCTTTCACGGGTCTAGCAATACGGGGTGGAGCGCCATCCTGCATAAACATCGTACGTTCCAGCAGCTGTTTATCAGCCAGGCTGGGGATGATGCCATTCTGTAACATATCTACGTACCTCTCACCCGTCACGGTAGCATTCACAAAACCAGAATCACGCATTTCTCCGAAGAAAAAAGGCCCGATAACGGTAGATGTGGTAAATCGAACCCATACCGTGACTTTCTTGTCGTACAATGGAGTTTCCACGACAGGTCTAGGATTTTCGGTAGCCCAAATTCTGCAGTTGTGGGCGTTGACAGACCCTCGGAGCGTGAAATGACCTTCGTCGGTCCACAACACGTTACTCAACCAATCGTCATCTTCCGCCATCTTTTGAAGCGCCCACATCACAAATGCTCTCCGCTACACTAAATCGCCAGGTAACAGTTTATGATGCCGATGGATTTTGTACGGATAGCATCGGAGAGTACGCCTTAGTGCCAATCAAACATTAGTGTATGGAATGCCGGTGCGACGTGCGACTGCACCAACGCTGACTTCCCCGTGCATAGACGAACCCGCTACAGTCTCCATTTCTTCCTGAACTGTCGCAGCAGCATTACGCCTTGTGCTCGGTCGGCCACTACGGGGTCAATCGTCTAAACAACCCGTGGCTTCGAACTTCTAAATCATTCTCGCCACAGCTGCATTTGTCAACGGACCTTTACCCGTTTGAATCCCCTTCCTATGGTGACAGGATCGTAACGCTGAACTAGGACATTCCCCATTCTGATAATACAACTTCACTAAAAGCGCCTTTTCTGGTTACGTCAACATACTGCGACTGCTGGCGCATCTGATTCTCTCTCTCATTACAGCTCCTTTTACACACGATTGTCATGCGCAGTCACTGACGTTTTGCTGTCCAGCGCCTTCTGTCGAACATTTTGTGAACTTTGTTTTTTTCTTTTTGTTCTAATAAAACCTCATGTCATTCCAAGCATGTGTCAATTTTTACCTCTCTGTCTCTATTATTCCGTGGTTTATTAAGTTTTCAAATTTATACTGACTTTTTGATCTCCCGGTACTTTTATTGCTGGCTCTTGTTTTGATCAGTACCGAGATAGAATCTTCGTCCACGTCGTTCAGGGTCTTGAGGATGGCATAGTAAAACATTGAAACTGGTAGCCAAATAAAATTAGTTTGGAAACTAGACGGCTGAAAGGTATTTAGTTTGACATCCTGATGTTGAATGCTTTCCATCGGCGACAAAGACTGGAATGGGCACGGCAATACCGCAAGTGGGTGTCCAGTGAGTAGCGACAGGTGGCCTTTTCACTTGATTCGCGTTTTATGCTCCGTCCGACAGAAAGTATACGCTCTACAATTGTGGGAAGTTCCAAGTCGGAGGAGGGAGTGTTATCGTCAGGCAAGCGTTTTTGTCACTCTCCATTGGTGATATCATCATTATGGAAGCACAATGGATCAACACAAGTATGCATGTCCATGTCAACCCTTATATCCAGTCTGTTAGTCTTCAACACAGTGGCATCTAGCAGCAGTACGATGCGACGTATCACACAGTTTTCAGTGTACGTGCCCGCTTCAGAGCGCACCAGGATGAGCTTATCGTACTACCTGGCCACCAGACTCCCCTCATTTAAAACCCGCCGAGAATCTGTGGGGCCGCCTCGACTCGGCCGTTTGCGACATTGATACTCTGCCAAGAAACCAAGCGTTGCTTTCCACGACTCTGGAGATGGCGTTGCTCTGCATCCCTGCCACGGCTGAACCTCGCAGACCCTGCGCCTACACATCTCACAGTGGTCCACGCTGGAAATGGTATTTCAAGCTTTTGACAGCTGGTCACTTTAGTGTGATAAGACAATATAAATGCACTGGTGCGCAAAGCTTAAAGACGAATGTAATCTTCGCACGATGCGTCACTGCTAGGTGCCGGCTCAGGCACGGATTCCACCAGGCTGCCACACTGCTGGTCACAGTTGAGACCCCTCGCCTAAACCCCCTGTTGCTTGCTTGTTGTCTTCCCAGTCGGGCTGCGCAAAGTGATTGACTGAAGTAGCTGACCGAGCCTCCGCAGAGATGGAGTCAGCTGGGGCTAACAGACCGTTGCACTTGGGATGGCGGTGGGGAAGGGAGTGGGGCAAGGGGACCTGTCGGCGATGAGAAATCACTGGTGACGCCAAACGTAGCGGGAGCGAATTGACCGTGCTCTAATTCATGTCGCGCTTTTAGAGAGGCTGGGTTTAATTCTGTGGAAATATGAATGTGGTAGTTACCCGTATAATTGGCCCAAATCATCTTTGAACTCTATTCTAATTTTTGTTGTTGTGGAGATCATCAGCATTGTTGCAAGCAGCCAGCAGAGAACCCTGTATGAACTGTTGGAGCTGTCCATATTCCAGTCGAATGGCTGGAGCTCGGAAACTACTTGAGAGTAATTAAACTGACTTGGGAGCAGTGAGAAGTGTAATTATTCGCCGTGGGTTGAAGCGGGGCTGACAATCTACAATTAAATGGATTTTACAAACGTAGCACTCTAGAAAATAATTCCTGTTCCACTAGTAGAAGATTCCATATAGCTCGGAGGAGCAATATAGCGCGTAACTAGTCTCGAATGCCACTCGGTGCTGAAGATGCGTGCAGCTTTTCCAGAGCTGTGAATGGAAATCCACTTTCTAGAATGAAATTTTCACGCTGCAGTGGAGTGCAGTGCGCTTATATGAAACTTCCTGGCAGATTAAAACTGTGTGCCGGACCGAGACTCTAACTCGGAACTTTTGCCTTCCGCGGGCAAGTGCTCTACCATCTGAGCTACCCAAACACGACTCACGCCCCGTCGTCACAGCTTTTCCACTTTACATCACGGAAGCTCCGAGGACAGGCGCCATCCTATGAGAGGCTTCGTTTCATTCCAGGTGAAGTATCGAAGTCATCATAATGTATTGGCTCTGAGCACTATGGGACTTAACATCTGTGGTCATCAGTCCCCTAGAACTTAGAACTACTTAAACCTAACTAACCTAAGGACATCACACACATCGATGCCCGAGGCAGGATTCGAACCTGCGACCGTAGCAGTCGAGCGGTTCCGGACTGAGCGCCTTAACCGCGAGACCACCGCGGCCGGCTCATAATGTATTACTTCGCCGAATATCCTTGTGTTCTAACTGCTCCTCCAATTGCGCTGTTTTATGTGGTGGTGCATTGTTATTCATAAAAAGAGAAGCCAGAGACCAATGCATCCAAAAGAATAATACAGGGAAGGAGTACAGTCCTACAATAATGTTGTCTGTTGACTCTACCGATTCCAAAGATTTAGGTCAGTACGCCCATACAACATTAGTACGACCATACAATATTACGACTCTCCCCTCCATAAGGTCTGAACCACTTCACCCATTACGTTCGAAAATGTTCCTATGTGTATTACGTATTACCACGTCTTAGCTTATGATTGTACGTCTAGCATTGTTGAACGTGATTATTTCGGTAGGCCAGTTTCAAAGGCGTGTTGCGTGGGCGACCTCACTTCCAAATCTCTGAGTATGTTACACTCACAAGACAACGCTATTGTGACACTCTACTCCTTCCCCATTGGTGCTTTTCGGCCTTGACTTCGTTTTTTATGGAAGACAATGCGCGATCGTGTCGAAATGCGCACGTGAAGGAGCTCTTTGAACGAGAATACACTCGACGAAAGGACTAGTCTCACCACTCCTCCGACTTAAATCCCATCTAGCACGTGTGGGATGCGTTGGGGAGACATGTTGGAGCGCTTCCAGTTGCACCAAAGACCGTTCATCAGTTGGTGGAGGAATACGCCCCATCACAAGAAGTCCCTACAAACCGTGTGCAGCACGTCTAGAACATGCACTGCCGTCCGTGGTGATTACACACCTTATTAAGAACCACACCTCTTTTAATACTCAGGGCACCATCTGAAAATCTTCAGCGTAATTATTGTCTTTCAATATGAGTGTCATTTCTGTTGGTCTCATTGCGTATTTCTTCCAGTTTCCTTCTGTTCTGTACTGTACAAGTTCTTTGTACGTACGAACAAAGTTTCATCGATCTATGTTACTTGGCAGTGACACATTCGAAAGTTACTTTCTTTCTTTAGTTTTGAACCCTATATACTGTGATGTTATAAGCGTATGTGAAAACACCGTTAGCAGAATTTGCCCTTCCAACAGATTTAATAGGGTATCAGGATGAGATACCACAACAGTATGGAGCTGTCGAGACAGTTTTTGGTGATCTTTTTGATTATCTTTCTATGCCACCCAAGCCACTGGACCCTAGCCCACTACAGCAATTGACAAAGCTCTTCCACGGACATTTGGGGACTCCAAAAACTCAGAGGCGTGCGAATCTCTCCGGCCACCAGAGATTACCGAATGCGCTTGCGACATCAATCACTAGCGTAACAGCATATTTCGGAGTCGAATTTCAGCTTTCTGGAAAGCTCTAGACATCCCTGGCATTGGTTCAGAAGCGAGAGCTCCCCGTGCACCCTAATGCCTTCACAATGCGTCGAGTCATCTACTTTTTAATCACTACCACCCTAACCATTTTCCAAATCGATGCAATCCCACCTATTCGCAACACCACGTTTAGAATGGTTATCTGACATTGTAGAAATACTGTCAAATAAGACACTATTAGTGGACATAACGTCCTCACGACTTCATGGTAAATGAAATCGGGACACGGTCGTTTCCAGTTCCCGGTTTAGAAATTGCAGGATAGGTTCTTCTTCTTGAACAAATGCTACCTCCAGCATCTGACTGTCATATTCCTTATCCAGTTCACTTCTATGTTGTCTTTGTATTTCAGTACCTGTGTTTGTCCTGTCATCAATAAGTAGGCAGTTTAGTAGGTATTCTACTGTTTCTGCTATATACCGTCTTCCCTATGTGTCAAATTGGAGATGACTTCGTGCAGTCTTCTCCTAGTGTACTGTCTTAGTTTCCTGAAACAATGTTATGTTCCGAAAATTAATTTCCCTGTGTTCATGGACCTCGCAGCATCCTCTGATTGCCCTTAACTGCATTTTTAAGCTCTACTTCTTGATCTCACCCTTTGGCTCAGCATGGCCACTTCTTGACTTCTTGAGCTTTGGACCTATTTTTTTTTTTTTTTTTTTTTTTACTTAGGGATCTGCATGTCCTGCGCTCTTTGCAACAGTTCAGTTAATAGCTGAGCTCACAAGCCTGCATCACTCAAAGCAATTCCACTGGACCTGCTACAATGTAGGCAGTTAAGCTTTCCCAGTACACAAGCTACACAAAAACATTCCTCGAAATTAGTTTTTGTTTCCGGACTGCACAACTCTTGTTGCGTCCAATACTGCCCAACCGTTGCCTACTAACGCTGTCGTGCACAACACACTGCGCCTGTTCCTCTGGTTGTTTATAAGGTTCGTCGACAGGCTCGTAAGATATACGCTGCCGCAAGAAGAAGATACGTGACCTAGACAATGGAGAAAAGAACAGCTATCATTCGCGAAGAGTACGCTAGTAGGAATGCTTTGTTTGGGCTGTGTTTTATTACAGCATATCTAGGTTTCACCTATTACATAATCATCTTCAAAAAATATATAGTAACAGGTGAGATTAGGCCAAAGTGGGTTTAGTAAACAATATTGATTGATGTAGAGCATACAGGAGCCTAATATGAACTGAAGCAGTGTTTTTCGTTTTCCTTTCCTAGACGATTTGGTCATGTTTTCCGTAACCGTAAGGAAAATTTACAAATGGTTTCCAACAGGCTCTCTAAACATCAGATGGAAGTGAATTAAGACATTTACTTCACCAACAAAAGATGCAGTTTTCAGAACACGTGGTCTCGACCACTTGTACCACCCTGCCCCAAACTAAGAATGAATAAGTAGGAAACATCGCTCAACCTGTGGACTTCCAGCAACTGCGGAAGTTTTTAGAAATGATTAATTTCTAGAGACTGCATTTACCCCATGCACCACTGCCACTACGTACAGCCTCAGCAGGCTAAGTACTAGTGAACGACACCCCCTCTGCCTCTCAGCTCCTTCACCTGGACTACGGACATGCTTCAAGCCTGCCTAAGCGAAGCATTCCTATTAGCACACTATACAGAAGTCGTGCCACCAGCAATCGTGGTCATTTCCAGATACTAGCTTTCAGAGCAGAACTGCATCAACAAGTGAGCGGACAGTGGTAAAAGTAAGTGGAGCACACTTGGTAGAGGATTGCCAGCCACTTGCAAAGCTATTCGACACTTGCGACAATATTTGAGGGCATGCCCCTTTGTTACGTTCACAGACCACAATCCCATATGTGGTGTCACCGCCAGACACCACACTTGCTAGGTGCTAGCCTTTAAATCGGCCGCGGTCCGTTAGTATACGTCGGACCTGCGTGTCGCCACTATCAGTGATTGCAGACCGAGGGCCGCCACACGATAGGTTTCGTCTAGAGAGACTCCCTAGCACTCGCCGCAGTTGTACAGCCGACTTTGCTAGCGATGGTTCACATATGCTCTCATTTGCAGGGACAACAGTTTAGCATAGCCTTCAGCTACGTTATTTGCTACGACCTAGCAAGGTGCCATATTCATCTTCAAGAATGTATTCTGAACAGATAATATTGTGAATCGTGTACCGTCAAGAGCGACGTTCATCATTAATGGGTTAAAGTTAAGTATCAAACAAATTACGTCCGCTTTCTGAATTCTAATTCCTTGTAATGTTCCAGACCTCACGTCAGTATAGTCCTTCCCTCCTCACGCCATCCTGCGTGAGCTGAAACGCGTGCATTTCGGCCTCCACTAGTAACACTGTGTTGGCTCTTCTGCCAACACAACACCATATCTTTTGCTTTAACAGTGACAATGGAGTCCTTTCAGCCAGTCAGTTCAGACAACTAGAGTTTATTAGCCGGCTCACTGCAGACATTAGGAATGTAAAAGGTGCCCACAACTTGGTAGCAGACTACTTATCCTGACTCGATACTCTATCTACAAATTTTGACTATAATAAGTTGGTGTCAGCACAAATCTATGACGCACAACTGCGTGAACTTGTTAAAAGCCGCAATGCGTGTTTGAAACTCAAGAAACTGCCGTTCCAAGATGTTTCCAAAGGACGACATCTTATATATGTGCGTCTCACTTTCCAAAACCTACAATACTCAATACATGTGCTAGCCCATCCTCTGGGAAACTGTATTATTAGAAAGATTATAGAAAGATACGTGTGGCCTTATATTAAACAAGACCGCTGCTTGTAGGTGACGATTTGTATTCCGTGTCAGAAAGCGAAGGTGGGAAGGCACGTACACAAAACTGTTTGACGCTTCTCCGAACGCTTGGAGTGCTTGTCACACGTGCACATTCGTTTAGTGTGCCGACTACCCTCAGCAGAAGATTACCGGTACTATTTTACTGTGGTGGATCTATAAACACGCTGGGTGGAAGCCTTTTCCATTGCTGCTATGTGTGTAGAGGCTGTTGGTAAAACCTTTCTGACTTCTTGAGTTGCTCATTTAGGATATCCGATGCATGTTGCCGTGGACCAAGGTAGACAATTTCAATAGCTCCGTTCCAAGAAATCGCTTGGGTGTGTTGCGTCTAGCACCATTACACAACCAGCCAGTACCATTTGAACTGTTGGTTGGTGGAGAGGCAGTACAGGACTTTCAAAGCAGAAATAATGTGCCATAATGCTTTCTGGGAATCGGTGTTGTCATTAGTCGTAGTCGGGCCCTGCACGACGGTCAAACTGGAGATTGGCACCTGTTCAGCAGAATCTTGTTTACGACGAGCCACTGTGATTACCATAGGAATATTTCGTGCACCAACAAAAGCTCTCTCAACAGGAACCGTCGTTGCTCCTCCAACAAGTGAGGTAATTCACTTGTAAGTTCTAAGTCCAACATGTGACCACACAGACGCCAATATTTTTGTTTGCAAAAACTTGCATCATGGTCCCACGTGGTGGTGTGACAGATGCAGCTAGCGAATTACTACAAATATACTCTGGATCATGTCCGCCTGTGGCAGACGGTGAGAAAATGTAAAATTTCTCCGGGAAGGTAAACTACGGTGTCTTCAGAGCAGATAGGCCAGCCTTCTTGCCCCCCGAAACCAATCCTTTGAATAATTCCGTCACGCTTCGGCTAGTGCCTACGTCAAATGACACAACCGACCCACAGACGATGCCATCGCCAACGTTATTTCACCTCAACCAGACACTGGTCTTGTTTCACAGAAACCATCACCGGTTTGTAGAAAAAGCGGTCAGGTGGCATTCCTCTAGGTAGTGTTAGAAGCCCTCTGCTATTCGTTATTTCGGAAACAATCTTTGCAGCTGTCTTAGGTTCTTTGCTGTCGTTTATCGTCTTGTAAAGTCATCAGAGGATCAAAATAGAGTATCATGTTTGTAGTGTATCCACTGGAATACGATTTAGAAAATTCTGTATGGTGCGAAAAATTGGCAGTTGACCCTAAATAATGAAAAGTGTACGGTCAACCACATGAGTGCCAAAAGGAATCCGTTAATAAGGGGTTACACCATAAATCAATCAAATATGAAGGCTGTAAATTCAACTAAATACCTAGAAATTTCAATTGCGAACATCTTAAATAGGGAAGCACACACATAAAATGTTGTAGGGAAGGCGATACAATGACTGCGATTTATTAGCAGAGCACTTAGAAGACGCAACAGGTCTACTAAAGAAACGACCTACACATCCCATGTCCGTCTCTTTAGGAGTACTGTTGGCAGTATGGGACCCTTACCAGTTAGGATTAATAGAGAACAACTAGCAAGTTTAAAGAACAGCAATTTTGTATTATCTGGAAACAGGGGAGAGAGTGTCACGGACGTGATGCGGGGTTTGGGATGGACATCACTAAAACAAAGGCGTTTCTCGATGTGGCGGGATCTTCTCACAAAATTTCGACCACCAGATTTCTCCTCCGAATGTGATAATATTTTGTTGATGCCGACCTATATAAAGAGGAACGATCATCATAATCAGAAATCGTACGGAAAGATGTAAGTACTCGTTCTCTCCGCGCTGGTAGTGATTAAAATAAAAGAGAATTCTTGTTAAGCTGGTTCGATGAACCCTTTGCCAAGCACTTAAGTGTGATTTGCAGAGTGTCCGTGCAGATGTAGATGTACGCGGTAATTCATGACACCCCACATCTCAGGAACGCCACACTATCGCCAATCGGCAGCAGAGGCTGCCAGGCTAGTTCCAAATGTTACACATAGTCACCGACAGAAGCTGTTCATATCTTTGACTTCTTTAGTTCAGTGCTCTTGCCGGTTGGTGTGGCCGAGCGGTTCTAGGCGTTTCAGTCTGGAGCCACGCGACCGCTACGGTCGCAGGTTCGAATCCTGCCTCGGGCATAGATGTGTGCGATGTCCTTAGGTTAGTTAAGTTTAAGTAGTTCTAAGTTCTAGGGGACTGATGACCTCAGATGTTAAGTCCCATAGCGCTCAGAGCCATTTGAACCATTTGGAGACAGATCTGGTGATCAGGCAGGTCAAGACGACGTGCTCTTTGTACTACAGTGCCGTTCAGACTGGATCGTGGCCTGCGCTTTATTTTGTGTACACGTATGAAGTATCAGAAAAATTTCGTTTGTTCTTTTACATCTCTACATAGGCTGTCTCTATTCCGATTAACATTACCACAAGTTAAATCTTCCTATAAGGTCAAAGACACGCACACTCACATTAGAAATCATGGTCCCCTCTGTTTATATATCTAAGCCGAGCCGTAATTCCCACAGACGTCCTTTATTTGTGTTAGTTCATCACGAGAGTGTAGAACTTTGGTGGTGACCGCTGCGTTTGGTTGGCGGTGGCTTAAAGAGAGAGCGCGGTGGCTCGCAAGGAAAAAAAAAATGGCGCTAAGCACTAGGGGACTTAATATCTGAGGTCATCAGTCCCCTAGACTTAGAACTACTTAAACCTAACTAACCTAAGGACATCACACATATCCATGCCCGAGGCAGGATTCGAACCTGCGACCGTAGCGGTCGCGCGGGTTCTGTATCGGTTGATACGACACATTCTGAGACATCAAGGGTTCACCAATTTCGTACTGGATGGAAGTATGGAGACCATGATATGAACAGCAGCAGCGCAGTACCCGACTGAAGTGCCTAGGACCGCTCGGCCACAGCGGCCGGCGGCTCGCAAGAGAGGCAGTCGGTACAGAGCATTGTGCAGTGAGCAACACGGCGGTTACTTTGACAGCACGGCTCTGTGGGATGACGTGGCGCGGTGATAACGGATCTGGTGTTTCGCTGAGGGCGTGAGGCAGACGTGGTTGTGCTGCCGAAGGCTATCGGTGTTTGCCTGGACCCGCCGTAGCTGGCCCGGGAAAGAGGCGGAGTTGCTGCCTTGTTGCGCTGCACGAATTGATATTAAACGGTGAACCACATTCACTGCTCCGCATCTGACTATCTAGTGGGCTCGTGTTCCACGCTGTTAAGCCGTGTTAACTGCGTCGTGTCCAGTACTGATAGTTGTATCGAATTGGTGCCTCGTCCGAGCTCGTTGTTTGATTCTAACCGTGCCCTGGCAGTTCTGAACGTGGCGCTAAGAATGTAGGAAAGAAACTGCCTGTGCTTTCTTGTGGTGCTAAAGGTACGTTTATCTTTCTGTGAAATCTCTGTTGAGAGTTGTAATAATATTTTTTTCTCGTTGTTACTGTGGGGCTGTCTCGGATGACATGTTAAACAAATGCTGTTGAAGCAGAGTTTGGTGGGTTAATATTTCTAGTGGTTGCCTATAAAAAGCGCTGTTATGGGGTTACCATACTTGAGAAAGTCACAGGTGCAAAAGTTTTATTCGGTGGCACGTATAAGGTTCATGCTTCCCTGTTCCTTGTGAAAAACAAATCGAATACGAGCATTAGCTATAATTGTGCAACTAAGTCAACCACTAATGCCACTGTTCACGGCGGTGGCCAGGGTTGTAAATTGTCTAGTGGCTGATGTAGTAAGATTTAGTTGCTAAAGCCAATTTTGTGCGTTAACAGTGTTTTCTTATGTTTTAGAAATAGCTGTTTGTAGTCTAAATAACCAGCCTAGAGTGCAATGTGTGGTTGTGTGTTTTCACAGGTATGTTTGTGCCTAGTTGTAAAACGATTGCTTCGCCGCTTTTTAATTTGACCGTATTGGAATCAAGTTCAGACCAAGGCAATGTCTGGGTGAGGATTTTCCTTTATTATTAGCTGTCTCATGCACAGATGTTTCGGAATGAATTTCTCGTTAAACTGAGTGCTCAATAGAAACCTTTTTTGCTGTCATCTGATAATTTGGTGCTAATGGGTCTCTGAAATTATTTTTATATGATTGGACAACTACTGTACCTAGCCAAAGGCTAGTGAAGCAAAGGATTAAAGCTTTTTATTAAAAAGAATGTTTGAAAAGTGCGGGCTGTTGTAAGGTTTTTGCCTTAAGCTTTATTTAATTCTGATTTAACTGTAATACGTTCATCATGCTGGATGTTAGTCAGTCAATGTTTATGCTAATACCAGTGAGGCTTGTTTTATGTATTCTGTCATAAACTAAATATTAAAACGTATATCCTGTATTGGACTCAGTGTTTCTACTCCAACAGTCCCTGTGCTCTGCTTTCCTAACTACCAACTGTAAGTAGGCTGTTTAGGTTTTTATGTTGGTAACGCCACGTAGCGCTCGGTATGAAAATCACTGACTGTGCTGTGTGCAATCTGTGGCTGATTTGCAATGTTGAAATATTCACTATTGTAGTGTTGGGCAGTTGGATGTGAACAGGGCGTAGCGTTGAGAAGTTGGAGGTGAGCCGCCAGCAGTAGTGGATGTGGGGAGTGAGATGGCAGAATTTGAGAGCGGACGATCTGGACGTGTGTCCATCAGAAAGAGTAAATTTGTATTATTGGATATCATGAACTGATATATATAAATATATGATGACTTTTCATTATTATTAAGGTAAATACATTGTTTGTTCTCTATCAAAATCTTTCATTTGCTAACTATGCCTATCAGTAGTTAGTGCCTTCAGTAGTTAGAATCTTTTATTTAGCTGGCATTATTGACGCTCGCTGTATAGCAGTAGTTCGAGTAACGAAGATTTTTGTAAGTGATTCATGAAAGGTATAGGCTATTGTTAGTCAGGGCCTTTTCTTGTAGGGATTATGGAAAGTCAGATTGCGTTGCCCTAAAAATGTTGTGTTTCAGTTTAGTGTTGATCAGAATAAGTAAAGAGAGTAATGTCTGAGTATGTTCAGTTATGCTCAGCTGTTTGAAAATCAAATAACGTAAGAGGTTTATCAGCACCCTAATTCATTTATTTTTCTAAGGGGATGTTTCACAACCAACGTTCATTGCAAGGTAACTGAGGTTATTATTTCTCTAAAATTAAGTAGTATCGGTTTCGGTATCGTGAATAAGACACTCTAGGGTGTTGATTTTGTAATAATCGTGAATATCCTACAGTTGCTCTACGATCTCTTTACCAAATTCCTAGAGAGGCTCTCGTATGACAAATTTAGTTAAATTTCATTAAATGTATCCATAATAAGCCGCAGAGCTTCAAACTCTTCATGTACTTGGATAAAAACTTATTGGTTTACTTACTGAGACAAAATTTGGATAAAATCACGAGTTTTATAGTATGTCTATCCTACGTGCTGTCCATAGATATGGGCATCATAGATGCGGCACTGTCCCTCATATACTTGGTGTTCCCTAACTACCAAAGTCCTCCGATATCCTTTGAATTTTTTGCTGTAACACATGCATTAATTTTTTATATGTAGTTACCCTTCACACTTTCAATTTCTCACATTTTGGTACTTAGAGCCTCACACTATTTACATTTAGTTTCGAACACTCTAGCACTTGGCTACACACAGATGATTTGTTCATTATTTTTTCCATATTTTGTCAGACTCTGAAAGGTCTCTGTTGGATTCCTTTCATGTTTAATTTCCTAAATCTGTTGCCATTTATGGAATAAATTCCTCTTCTAAATGTACTGTGGCGTTTCTGACTATCTGGGAGGAGACTGAGCAGTGGAACGTGTTACTTTTACACATAAACAAGGACGATCTGTCACACTACTACACTTTAAAGCACAGTTTATATGTAATTCTTATGTGTAATTCATGTCACACAGTCTCATACGGAACCTACATCCGCTTTCTTTTATTTACTGTATATGATAAGATACTGTCATCCCCCTTCCCTTTTGTGTGAGAGGATGAATGAGCATATGTATTTCTAGTTGCATGCTTGAGGGTAGCAGACAAGGCTGTCTGCTAGAGAACAGTAGGACCAACGTCGGAACAGGTAGCTACGCTTCCTAAAAGCAAAGAGGTTTCTATCCTTAGTATGGTCCTGTCCGTCCGTTCTCATGTTGGTATAGGAAGCTGCCCCTCTGGCCACTTCCGTTGGTCTTTGTGAGCCTCCCTCAGGAAGCACGCTCGGCAGTAGGGCAGTTGCTGGGTGGCCGTGGCGAGCGTCTGAAGTGGTAAGATCTCCGGCTAAGCACGTGTCTGTTAAGTCCGTAGGACAATGGATTTCTTAAGTTCAACCTAACTGAAAGTTTAATCACTTTTATTTCAGGTTTAGGTCTAAAATATCCGATGTTATCTTAAATTGCAGCGCAGTGTAATTATCGTGTGAAGTTCAGATTATTTTCCGGTAGTTGCTTTGTTACTACTTTGTGAGTAAAGTGGAACCACGTGTTGATCAGTAACTCTAACTAAGTTCATCAATCTTAAATCCGAATGTGCGTGAGATTATAACGTCTCGTCTTGAGAATATTTTTTTAATATAGCAACTTTTCTTTATACTTTTCTTTATGTTCAACCCACGTGGGGTGTACTTTGCTTATATAACTGTTTGACCCATCAGGTTAATAGTAAGACGTTAGTAACCAGTTCAAGGTTTTTCTTTTGTCAATTGCTTTTCGATCGAATTTATTTTAATTACCAAAATTATTGTGGAGTTATACGCTTTGTGTAAACCAAGTTGACCACGTGAAGCATGCGGTGTAATCATCAAGGTAGCCTTCAGCTATTCTTTTTGCGAAGACTTCACAAAGAGTTAATATGAATTTAGTATACCAGTGTGTGGTAATTACATGACGGACAGGATTGTGGTATGAACGTAATTTCTTTGGGTAAAAACTGAATCTGTTGGTTGTGGTTAAATTCTTCTTGCTTATGTTTCAATGTTCTTCGTGTGTTATTTTATGAATGGAGTGTTGTATGCAGTTTTCCAAATCTTGGCTCCATATTTTATGTGTTCCGTAAGATTACAATCTCACATTCTTTTCAATCGTAAATAAGGCACCAGCTCAGTTATAACTCACGTATAATATGCTGAAATTTCAATGAACAATCTTAAAATAAATTTCCAAATATCAACTGATTTCTTTCTTTTTATTTAAATTCTCCTTTATATATATATATATATATATATATATATATATATATTACCGGTTTTGTCTGCTTGGTAAACCTAGACTAAATATCTGATGAAACAGTTGCCCAGTAATCCACGGTTAATCTCCCAGACAGATCACGGCTTTTAACCAGCTTTTATTGTCTATTAGCACCGATTTCAGCATACCAAATTAAAGTTACAATATTACACATGGCGACCCTGTTCTGTGATTCCGCTAGACTCTGGAATCTCTGAAACGTTAGACTGCGAGCGTGTTATAATCTTAATTTTTTCCTACAGCGCTCAAACAATTTCTGTGTTGTTTCCGAGCAGACTTTCAAAAGATTCACGGCGTTGTTGATCGGCGTTGCGTTGTTTGTCTTGTTTTGTTTTTTTATACTTGTGTGTTTTATATGTCTGTGTGTTTTTTATTCTCGCTTGTAAATTCCACTGTTTCGATCTAAGATAAAAAATTGTTTTGCATGTGAAAAAGTGCGTACTAGGTTGGGTATCTTTCGTGTGACTGTCGTAATTTTTGTGGGACACATTTATTTTGATTAGTGTGTCGCATACCGGTTATAAATTGCACTAATGCAGACACGTAACCAAACTAAAAGTAAGCGGTCCAACAACTTAAGCAACATGGACCAAGGGGATAATTTGATTTCCAATATTAACGCGTCGGGCGGTTCCGAAAATGCAATGGGGAATACTTCAGACGAAATGCAAAACAGCACGAACGGGCTCACATCAGAGCCAGAAATTAATTTGCCTCTAACTAACCAAATTGATGTAGCAGAACTTATGAAAGCCTTATTGCAACAAAATAAAGAAAACGCAGAGAAATCAGAAAAATCGTTCCGAGAACAAAAAGAATCATCCGAAAAATCGATCCGCGAACTAGGCGAACAAATAGACAAAAAACTAGTCCAGCAGACAAATAAAGTCGACAAGTCGATGCAGAAAGTGTCCGATGATATCTCACAAAGAATAAACAATCTGGCAAGTGAGATAAAAAGTGATATTATGAAAGAATTAGGCCGTACATTTGAACAAATCGATGATCGTCTGCAAGCCTTAGAACAGAGCAAGCGGAGGGGCGATGCCGAATCTAAAGAAAGCGAAGAACGGCTACTTAGGAATCTCCAAGAGCTGAGGGAAGAATGCCAAAGGGAGCACCAGCAGGTACTCTCGAGTATCCAAGAGGCGGAAACGCATTGTCCCACGTCCGTTAGCAACACAATAGCGGACAACAGTTTAGCGATCCACGCGTTGGAACAGCAAGTAGAACAATTGAAGCAGACTGTGGCGGAGGACAAGAGACAAATTGATGATAAGATTGCGGCATTAGCGGACATTGTAGGCACGATGAAGCTGACGGAAAGCGAGAACAATACTACACCGGTAGCGGCCGCAGAGACCGAAGAAGTGCGTTCGCTTCTGAGATTTCAGAAGGGACAGTTCGAAGTGAACAGGCAAAACAGAGCTGTAACAGGCGAATTACAAGAACGCGTGGCGCATCTGGAAAACCGCATGGCGTGTGATTCCGAACTCGTCAATAGCATTAAAAATAGCCGTACGAACAGTGCAGAGAGGGACTCCGGCCACGAGGGAGATTTTGACGACAGGGAAGAATGTAATTTGAGGGGCAGACATGAGAATAATAGAAACATTCAAGGGCCTCGCCAGGAGGAAATGCGGGGATTTGATTTCAAACATTTCCTTACGGTGAGAAAGTTTGAGATATTCCGAAATTCGCAAAAAGGAATACATCCACGAGCATGGCTCGAGCAATTTGAGTTCTGTCTTCCTCCCGACTGGGCAAGTTCACATAAGATAGAATATATGTGTGGCTATTTGGAAGGCGAACCGGCGATTCGCATGAGGTCGGCAGCGCGTCACTGCAACTCCACTCGGGAGTTTCGACAAGCCTTTCTGTCCGCCTATTGGTCGGAAGCGGCACAAGATAGGGTCAAACATGGCATAATTATGCTGCCAAATTTGAACCAGTCTGGTTTCGGCAGCCCTGCACGCCTATTCGACCACATGCTGCAGGCAAATCAATTTTTATACGACCCATACGGGCCTGCGGAACTAATTAGGATATGCATCACCAAATTGCCGATGCACTTGCGGCACGTCATTCTGGCGGGACGATGCAAAGAGGACGTGGAAACGTTCAAGACGCTTCTCCAAGAGTTGGAATACAATACAGGAGAATGCCCGCCTAATCAGGCACAAAGTTATTACGGGGCACAGCAGCGCGATCGCAGTCGTGGCCGTAGTACTAATCAACGGCGTGACTGGTCGTCGCGACGCGAACGGAACAATAATCGGGACAGGCCGTATAGAAACTGGGGTAACAGTCGCGAACACAGGTGGAACAACAGAAATGATCGAGGACGTGGACAAAATCGTGAACGCTACTGGTACGGCAACCAGAATCGATACGATGAATACGGTGGGAATAGGACTGTAGGCGGAGCACCTCATGATGTCGAAATTCGGCCGGCCAACCCTAGAAATAATCCGGCAAATGGAAACGAACAGAACCGGCAATGACAAACGATCAGCGCAGAAGGCATCGGAAGAAGTGAGCGACATGGTAAATGACTAGAAAGGACAGTGAGAAGTAGAGAGGACGGTGAGGAGAAAGAATTGATTAGTTTAAATTCGTGACGTATGCATTTTGAATAATATGTTAGTAAAAATTAATGATGAAGATGTTTCTATGTGATGGATTGAAGTGATGTTTTAATTTTTTTCTCTCCTTGTGCAATTAGGATTTAGTTTGATTCAAACGTGAAGATAAAAGGTTTCTTTGTGAACGAGTAAAATGCTGTTTATGTTTTTTTTGTGTGTAAATTGAAAAGAGTCGCTCCTGAGGAAAGCAAGATCGTTGCTGAATTAGTGCATAAACTCAGGGGAATATCCGATCTGTGGGTATTATGGGTCTGGCAAACCCAGGTCCCCAGCTGTTAGTAGCCTTGTTTCCGATTTTCTGCTTTCAGTGCTACTATCTATCTATTACTATTCTATATCTGTCAGTATAAATGAGGATCTCTTACTATAGTATGCGTGCTGTATGAATATTTTAAGATAGGAGAACTCTGAGAAAGGAATGAGTAAGTTTGGAATCTTGAAAACAGGATGCGATAATACGATTGTTGAACCATTGGCTTCCAATATGCGATGATATGTTAATATTGATGATATATGTCTTTTTTTTTGTTCTTTATAGCTGAGTACGTAAAGTGCTGTCTGTGGATTTCGTAAGTATATTGATTCCCTTCAAGGTGAAAGAAGAATTGTGGTTTGTGTAATTTACGTGGCTCTGAAATATTATTGTGGTAGTCAAATACGAGCAGCTTTTCAGCAAATGGAGAATGGAACGGAAATATGGATCCTTTTTGTAGTCTTGATTGATGTTGAGCCAAAGCCTAAAAAATTATTCTGCGTTAATACTTGTCCTAGAAAAGCGACGTTTATGTGTTTTGCTGATGCTGTGAGCATTACAGCTTACTGTTTTCGCTGGTGCGGGATGCACTGCAGCCTATATGATATGTACTGAGGAAATTTCCCTCTTGAAGGTAGAGGATGATTAAATAATTTTGATTATGGGAACGAAGGAAAGCTTGGTTTAAGGTAATAAGGATAAAGCAAAACATTTGTCATTTAAACTACAGGAGGATTCGGATCTTTTGTGTCTGTTGTAAGTTCAATATGTTAAGATGATACTGTTTTACAGAATAGAGGTGACCACAATTTTGCCATTCATGAGAAATGAATCCAGAATAACCACCACAGGCGAAATAACTGATTTGGAAGCGAAAGGTAACGTAAAGAAGGAACGAAATCGCAGCAAAATGGGTAAGAAAATGTAATATAACCTGTATAATGCAAATATTTTTAACGTTCTCAGAGTCATCTGGGTGATTAATTGTTGTGATAACGTAATTTTAGGTGAAATTTTCTTACTGTTTTATGTGTGAATATATGAGTATGATAAATGTATAATTGCGAGTCTCTTTTCAGGTGTGCGAACTAGTATAAATGTTTTGGCGTGTAAATAACCATTGTTCTTTTTAATGTGTGTGTTTAAGGAAAGTTCTCCATATTTATCATGTGACAAGACGTATGCCGCGAGCGTCAAGAAGAGGACGAATTAGAACAATGTTGTAGTGGTATATACACGGTGTTGAAATAGCATTGAAGTAGCTTATTGGGTTAACTAGTAGTGGATAGAAGTAGAATATTGAGTAATGCATGTTTATGGGTAGTTAGTTTGTAGAATAGACAACAGGTGTGCATGTATGTGTGTGTAAATAACATGTGAACCCTATGCTGTCCTGACCTATACTTGCACAAGGCATAATCCTATTCATTTTAGTGAATTAATAAATAGCATTTGATTTATTAAAACGTAAGTGAACCACATTAGTGATGTGGATTTAAATATTATATTGTCAGTTCATTTAAATTTTTATTTTTATACTGTCAAGTCATTTCACTTTTATTTTTTTTACATTGTCAAGTCATTTAAATTTTATTTTATATTGTCGATTCATCTAATTTTTTTATTTAAAAAAAAATATTAAGTCTCACTTTGTTCTTAAAAATTGTGAAAGACAATACTAAGTGGTATTATGTATGACATTGTGTAATCACATAAGGATGATGAAAAATTTCTGTGAATGCAGTTGTTGTTGTTGTGGTCTTCAGTCCTGAGACTGGTTTGATGCAGCTCTCCATGCTACTCTATCCTGTGCAAGCTTCTTCATCTCCCAGTATCTACTGCAACCTACATCCTTCTGAATCTGCTTAGTGTATTCATCTCTTGGTCTCCCTCTACGATTTTTACCCTCCACACTGCCCTCCAATGCTAAATTTGTGATCCCTTGATGCCTCAAAACATGTCCTACCAACCGATCCCTTCTTCTAGTCAAGTTGTGCCACAAACTTCTCTTCTCCCCAATCCTATTCAAAACCTCCTCATTAGTTACGTGATCTACCCACTTTATCTTCAGCATTCTTCTGTAGCACCACATTTCGAAAGCTTCTATTCTCTTCTTGTCCAAACTAGTTATCGTCCATGTTTCACTTCCATACATGGCTACACTCCATACAAATACTTTCAGAAACGACTTTCTGACACTTAAATCTATACTCGATGTTAACAAATTCCTCTTCTTCAGAAACGCTTTCCTTGCCATTGCCAGTCTACATTTTATATCCTCTCTACTTCGACCATCATCGGTTATTTTACTCCCTAAATAGCAAAACTCCTTTACTACTTTAAGTGTCTCATTTCCTAATCTAATTCCCTCAGCATCACCCGACTTAATTTGACTACATTCCATTATCCTTGTTTTGCTTTTGTTGATGTTCATCTTATATCCTCCTTTCAAGACACTGTCCATTCCGTTCAACTGCTCTTCCAAGTCCTTTGCTGTCTCTGACAGAATTACAATGTCATCGGCGAACCTCAAAGTTTTTATTTCTTCTCCATGGACTTTAATACCTACTCCGAATTTTTCTTTTGTTTCCTTTACTGCTTGCTCAATATACAGATTGAATAACATCGGGGAGAGGCTACAACCCTGTCTCACTCCTTTCCCAACCACTGCTTCCCTTTCATGCCCCTCGACTCTTATAACTGCCATCTGGTTTCTGTACAAACTGTAAATAGCCTTTCGCTCCCTGTATTTTACCCCTGCCACCTTCAGAATTTGAAAGAGAGTATTCCAGTTAACATTGTCAAAAGCTTTCTCTAAGTCTACAAATGCTAGAAACGTAGGTTTGCCTTTTCTTAATCTTTCTTCTAAGATAAGTCGTAAGGTCAGTATTGCCTCACGTGTTCCAACATTTCTACGGAATCCAAACTGATCTTCCCGGAGGTCGGCTTCTACCAGTTTTTCCATTCGTCTGTAAAGAATTCGCGTTAGTATTTTGCAGCTGTGACTTATTAAACTGATAGTTCGGAAATTTTCACATCTGTCAACACCTGCTTTCTTTGGGATTGGAATTATTATATTCTTCTTGAAGTCTGAGGGTATTTCGCCTGTCTCATACATCGTGCTCACCAGATGGTAGAGTTTTTTCATGACTGGCTCTCCCGAGGCCATCAGTAGTTCAAATGGAATGTTGTCTACTCCCGGGGCCTTGTTTCGACTCAGGTCTTGCAGTGCTCTATCAAACTCTTCACGCAGTATCTTATCTCCCATTTCGTCTTCATCTACATCTTCTTCCATTTCCATAATATTGTCCTCAAGTACATCGCCCTTGTATAAACCCTCTATATACTCCTTCCACCTTTCTGCCTTCCCTTCTTTGCTTAGAACTGGGTTGCCATCTGAGCTCTTGATATTCATACAAGTGGTTCTCTTCTCTCCAAAGGTCTCTTTAATTTTCCTGTAGGCAGTATCTATCTTACCCCTAGTGAGACAAGCCTCTACATCCTTACATTTGTCCTCTAGCCATCCCTGCTTAGCCATTTTGCACTTCCTGTCGATCTCATTTTTGAGATGTTTGTATTCCTTTTTGCCTGCTTCATTTACTGCATTTTTATATTTTCTCCTTTCATCAATTAAATTCAATATTTCTTCTGTTACCCAAGGATTTCTATTAGCCCTCTTCTTTTTACCTACTTGATCCTCTGCTGCCTTCACTACTTCATCCCTCAGAGCTACCCATTCTTCTTCTACTGTATTTCTTTCCCCCATTCCTGTCAATTGTTCCCTTATGCTCTCCCTGAAACTCTCTACAACCTCTGGTTCTTTCAGTTTATCCAGTTCCCATCTCCTTAAATTCCCACCTTTTTGCAGTTTCTTCAGTTTCAATCTGCAGTTCATAACCAATAGATTGTGGTCAGAATCCACATCTGCCCCAGGAAATGTCTTACAATTTAAAACCTGGTTCCTAAATCTCTGTCTTACCATTATATAATCTATCTGATACCTTTTAGTATCTCCAGGATTCTTCCAGGTGTACAACCTTCTTTTATGATTCTTGAACCAAGTGTTGGCTATGATTAAGTTATGCTCTGTGCAAAATTCTACAAGGCGGCTTCCTCTTTCATTCCTTCCCCCCAATCCATATTCACCTACTATGTTTCCTTCTCTCCCATTTCCTACTGACGAATTCCAGTCACCCATGACTATTAAATTTTCGTCTCCCTTCACTACCTGAATAATTTCTTTTATCTCGTCATACATTTCATCTATTTCTTCTTCATCTGCAGAGGTAGTTGGCATATAAACTTGTACTACTGTAGTAGGCATGGGCTTTGTGTCTATCTTGGCCACAATAATGCGTTCACTATGCTGTTTGTAGTAGCTAACCCGCACTCCTATTTTTTTATTCATTATGTGAATGCAGTTGAGAACCGGCAAAACTCTTAAGAGACAGCGGGAGCAGCCGGACTAGTTGTAAACTGGCGGGTTTCCCAGTGGGACACGCTGTCATCCGGGCCACTTTGGGAGCGCGGGCGACAACAAAAGGAGAGTAAGCGGCAAACACTTTCCCTTGTACCTGGAGCTAATGGGCGGCCGCCCCGGGCAACCTTTCCTCGAGGCGATGACCTGAGATGGGCGAGCGGTCCACCGCGCGGAAATACATCTGCTGGCAACGCACCACACGCACGCGACCTTGACGAGACGGCCGCGGTGAAACAACACAAGGGGCGTGGAGCCTTTTGACAGGTACTGCCCAGAGAAACTTGCAGACGTCAACGACGCCTATCGACATTTCCTGATGGATGCCTACTGTCAAGCGACAGTAAATCTTGGTTCGATGTTCTCTGGTCGCTAAGGGTGGCACAAAAGAAGAGCCATTAAGTGTCATCCTTGCCCGAGAATATCAACCTGGCGTGTCAAACGAGGATACCGCACGAATTTGACAATACAAACATGGAACCAAATCGAGATGTACGTGACACGAGAGAAACTTCATGAGAGGGCAGAGACGGCGGGATCGCACGCAACAGATGGACAAAAATCCCTACTGACAGCTGCGGCGACGAACCCCCCCCTCTTTCCCCTATATTGTGCCTCGGAACAGTGGAAGTACTGAGTGTGTCAGTGAACAGTGATTATACGGTTCTTAGTCCAGTGCATATACGTGTGTTTCTGTCAGAGAAACTCTGACTCGTGTGTTTTGCAGGAGTTCGATTTATTGGTGTTTATTAGACTGACTTGTATTTTGCAGGTGTTCTATTTATCTTTCTTAGGCTTTGACTCTTGTATTTTGCAGGTGTTTTATTTATAGGTGTTTTTTGTTTTGTTTTAGATGTTGACTATTGTACTGTTTTATTTATCAATGTTTGTTTTTGTGTGATGTATTAGATTTGTGATATTTTGTTTCGTAAATTCATTGCTGTGGCCTTGCTTCGTTTATCAGTCAGATAGCTTTTTATTCTCATTGAACTGTGATCGATTAGCCTTTGCATGGGGCATATTTACTGTGAGGAACCCCTTAAGGGTAACAATCACATAATTATTGTAGTTTCAGTATAATGACACAGTGCTCATTGTTTGCTAGCTAATTGAAATATAGTAGAGTGATTAAATGAGTGCCACATAGTTATTTTAATTCTACAAATTATTAGTTTTATACGATATAGAATTTTTTTGCGATAACCACTTTGTAAAACATGTTTTTTCTCTTATCAATTTGTTGCTTTTGCAGATTGTGCATTGTTATGTTCTGCTTTTTAATACCGATGTTATTTGATGTTCTTTTTTTAATTGCTGTGGCACCTTTGCTATTTTCATAAATTTTGCTTGTTAATAAACAGTCATAAATTTTCCTGTGATCAGTTGGCTCTTGCAATGAGCAAATACTGGTGAACTGCATAAGGGTAACAACCAGAAATTGTTTTCATATTAAGGACACAGGAACCATTGTTTTTACTTGCTGACCGAATTAGGTCTACACTACCTTTTAAATAGGTGTCACAGATTGTGATCTTTTTTTTCTGTTTGAAATTGGTAGATTCTAAAGATGTGTTGAAATTATTGTGTTTTAGCAAGTAGCTGGTGTCCTTTTGCCTTTTCTTTTACACCTTTGGTTTAAGTAGGGTGTGAGAAGCCTGCTTGGGAATGTCCTAGCATGGCCAGAAAATTCCCTGCACAGTCTTTTCCCGGAGCGTTGGGGTTATGAAAGGTCTCTGTTGGATTCCTTTCATGTTTAATTTCCTAAATCTGTTGCCATTTATGGAATAAATTCCTCTTCTAAATGTACTGTGGCGTTTCTGACTATCTGGGAGGAGACTGAGCAGTGGAACGTGTTACTTTTACACATAAACAAGGACGATCTGTCACACTACTACACTTTAAAGCACAGTTTATATGTAATTCTTATCTGTAATTCATGTCACACAGTCTCATACGGAACCTACATCCGCTTTCTTTTATTTACTGTATATGATAAGATACTGTCATCCCCCTTCCCTTTTGTGTGAGAGGATGAATGAGCATATGTATTTCTAGTTGCATGCTTGAGGGTAGCAGACAAGGCTGTCTGCTAGAGAACAGTAGGACCAACGTCGGAACAGGTAGCTACGCTTCCTAAAAGCAAAGAGGTTTCTATCCTTAGTATGGTCCTGTCCGTCCGTTCTCATGTTGGTATAGGAAGCTGCCCCTCTGGCCACTTCCGTTGGTCTTTGTGAGCCTCCCTCAGGAAGCACGCTCGGCAGTAGGGCAGTTGCTGGGTGGCCGTGGCGAGCGTCTGAAGTGGTAAGATCTCCGGCTAAGCGCGTGTCTGTTAAGTCCGTAGGACAATGGATTTCTTAAGTTCAACCTAACTGAAAGTTTAATCACTTTTATTTCAGGTTTAGGTCTAAAATATCCGATGTTATCTTAAATTGCAGCGCAGTGTAATTATCGTGTGAAGTTCAGATTATTTTCCGGTAGTTGCTTTGTTACTACTTTGTGAGTAAAGTGGAACTACGTGTTGATCAGTAACTCTAACTAAGTTCATCAATCTTAAATCCGAATGTGCGTGAGATTATAACGTCTCGTCTTGAGAATATTTTTTTAATATAGCAACTTTTCTTTATACTTTTCTTTATGTTCAACCCACGTGGGGTGTACTTTGCGAGACCAGTACCACGTGCTTATATAACTGTTTGACCCATCAGGTTAATAGTAAGACGTTAGTAACCAGTTTAAGGTTTTTCTTTTGTCAATTGCTTTTCGATCGAATTTATTTTAATTACCAAAATTATTGTGGAGTTATACGCTTTGTGTAAACCAAGTTGACCACGTGAAGCATGCGGTGTAATCATCAAGGTAGCCTTCAGCTATTCTTTTTGCGAAGACTTCACAAAGAGTTAATATGAATTTAGTATACCAGTGTGTGGTAATTACATGACGGACAGGATTGTGGTATGAACGTAATTCCTTTGGGTAAAAACTGAATCTGTTGGTTGTGGTTAAATTCTTCTTGCTTATGTTTCAATGTTCTTCGTGTGTTATTTTATGAATGGAGTGTTGTATGCAGTTTTCCAAATCTTGGCTCCATATTTTATGTGTTCCGTAAGATTACAATCTCACATTCTTTTCAATCGTAAATAAGGCACCAGCTCAGTTATAACTCACGTATAATATGCTGAAATTTCAATGAACAATCTTAAAATAAATTTCCAAATATCAACTGATTTCTTTCTTTTTATTTAAATTCTCCTTTTTATATATATATATATATTACCGGTTTTGTCTGCTTGGTAAACCTAGACTAAATATCTGATGAAACAGTTGCCCAGTAATCCACGGTTAATCTCCCAGACAGATCACGGCTTTTAACCAGCTTTTATTGTCTATTAGCACCGATTTCAGCATACCAAATTAAAGTTACAATATTACAACTGTTTCTTGTTGGCATAGCTCTTAGAGGTTTGAACCGATAGTTGAAGGTTGGCGGAGAAAAATTTTAGGTAACTTTCCACTTGAAGTGCTAATAGGCGATATCTAGTACTGCAAAAGTTATGCAGGCTGCTGAGTCTGAAGTTCCTAGACTTACAAGTTGCCGATGGTGGGCAATACGGTACATTTTTACTTGACCTAGAAGGTACTTCATAGATATGTGACCGCTTTGCTCTATAGATTTTGATCTGTGGAGGGTAACAGGGTCTGATCTATATTGCTATCCAGGTAAGTCAGGTTTTCATCAGGTAAGGTCTCTAAGGGTATGTCGGATGGGTAAATTCATTTGCGGTTGATTTAGGTTGGTGGTTCCAGCGATAGTGGCGAGTAATCGAAAAGCTAGCCCAGAAATATTGCATGGGGTGCCATTAAACACGAACCCTTTACCCAGCAATTCTATATCCTGGGTATCACTGTAACGTTAATTCTTATGCAAGTAAAAATAACTACCGCGTGTGCTACGAAGTATAGCCAATGTAGACTTATTCTTGGGAAGGGTTCTGCTGCATCTGCAACTATGTCTTTAGGACATTCCATTGTAGTTTTCTGGGAGAAGAACAAAGTTAACTCACATGACTTAGGTGTGTATCCACTGGTTAGCGTAGATCATGACCGGCCCAGGCCGATAGCCAATTATTTCTGTATGGAGAGCAGTACATGAGATTTTCCCGCTATTATTATTCATGTTACTGACTTTACTAGTAAAGTGAAATATCTGCGAGTAAAGCACATACTTGTACACAATCACCAAAGATAAACTTCTAGTTTTTCTATTCTGCACAGAATAAGTGATTGCTTCCACATTAACTCCTTACAAAATAATTAACACGCTGCAACACAAATGTGAGTGTTTTTCCTATCATCCAAAGTACTAAAGATCTACTGCCATTAATGACATTTTCAATAACATAGCCCAGAACTTCCTTAAACCTAGAACTGACACAAAATGTTTCCTTCCTGCTTGATCCAGAGCTTTTTTCATAAAACATCACATCCATAATTAAATAATTAAATATTTCCTAAAACGTAAAACTAACCATAACTTGTACAGGGTGAGACGTTTAAAATTGTTTTTGGAAATATCTGTACTATCAATAAAAGTTGTTCGTCCCAAATAGGGACATCTAATGACTCAAAACTCGACCTCCCTAATCCAGCAACAGGCAGTAGGTTGGGGTGGTGGTACGGGGAAGGCCTCATCTCTAAAATATGTAACAGAAATCACCCCCCCCCCCCACAATTTCTTACGCAGTTGGATTCCCTGGAAAAGTACATATAACTTTTGCGTTTGACATTTTTATCGTTGCGTGATAGGTGGCGTTGTAATCGATAAAAATCTAAATCTTTTAAAAACCGTTGTAAAACGGTAATACTTGAAGAAATACACATCAGGTGAGCATCTCCGAAGGTTAGAAAGCCAGTTATTCAAAAATCTTTAAAAAGAAGCCGATGTTATTTCTTTCGGGGTTATCGCTGAAATGGAAAGCATTTGGAACAATTCATTCGTTTATCAGTGGATTAAAACTGCTTTTAGGGCCTCGTAGGAGCTGTGTAAGAAATTATACCAATGGTGTAGAAAATCTAATGTACTATGTACTGGAGAATCAAATTTGTGTGATATAAAAATACTTTTTCTCATTAAAGATTTCGGAATAACTGACTGGGATCGTAATCTCATGTGTATTTCTTGAGATGATAGCATTTCTCAGTACTTTTCGAATCATTTAGATTTTTGTCGATTACAGCGTCGACACTCAAGAAAATAATGTTAAATACAGAAGTTACGTATTTTTCCCCAGAGACCACTAATTGGTAATAAAGGATTGGGGTTCCTCATTAAGATTTCAAAGCTGACCCTCCTTCCGCATCTGATAGGTGGGGTAGGGGAGTCCAGTTTTGTGTCACTTGATGTACCTCTAAAAGATGAACAACTTGTATCACTACTTTTATAATCTGATTTGTAGTTTTTCATATATTTCCTGAACCGTGTTTTCAGATCCTAGTGCCTATGAAATGTGAAAACGAAATTTTAGATTGCAATTGTCAGAAGAAGAATAGTTGTAAGAAAGGAACTAGTACACAAAAAGTAGATCAACATCCACAAAAAATACCATTGAAAATGGCTCGCAAAGAATAAAGGCCAAAAGCATATGGTGCAAACATCGTGTTTATTCAGTTGTGATTAGTAGGTCCCAAGGCAGTAATTATCAACGTACCATAATATTATATGGGATGGCCGAGCGCTTCTAGACGCTACAGTCTGGAACCGCGTGACGGCTATGGTCGCAGGTTCGAATCCTGCCTCGGGCATGGATGTGTGTGATGTCCTTAGGTTAGTTAGGTTTAAGTAGTTCTAAGTTATAGGGGACTGATGACCTCAGAAGTCAAGTCCCATAGTGCTCAGAGCCATAATATTATACGCAACTGGTGAAGTTAGGACTACAAAAGTTGAAGATGCTCCAAAGCCACCATTACTTACCCCAGCCTGTGTATTTCCGTAAGTCCCTAATACACCCTAAGAAGAAAAAGAGAAAAAAGAAAAAAGCTCATCACGAAAGCATTTTCCGACTGGGACGGGAATCAGTAGATAACATATACATGTACAGGCAAACAAATGATTGAACTTCAATTGGGTGATTTATTCAAGAGAATGGACTACTCAAACTGAGCAAGTAAATAACGCATTGCTCCTTAGGTAGGATTTATTCGGCTTGGCATTGACTGACAGAGTTGTTGCATCTCCTCCTGGCGGATATCGCGCCAAATTCTGTGCAAATTACTCGTTAGATCGTCAAAATCCCGAGCTGGTAGGACGAACCTGCCGCTTATAACCCAAAAGTTCTCAGCTGGGCAGAGATCTGGCGGCTGCTGGCTAAGATAAGGTTTTGCAAGCACGAAGACAAGCAAAAAAATGTTCACAGTGTGCGGGTGGGCATTATCTTGCTGAAATGTAAGTCCTGGATGGCTTGCCATGAAGGGCAACAAAACGGGACATAGTTTATCGTCGACGTACCGCAGTGCTGTAAGGGCGCCGCTGATGATAACCAGGGGTCCCCAGACTTTCACTCCTGGTTTTCGTGCAGTATGGCGGACGACAATCTGGTCGATATCCCACCACTGTACGCAGCGACTCCAGACGCGTCTTCGGTGTATAATATGGTTGACTGGAGTGTAATTGTCCTCGGTAACTAGTTCCGCTTCGAACTGCGTCCGGATGACTATTTATTACATTATGTAATTTTAAGTCTTCCAAAGCTTTTATAATTTTTGTTTCTAATAGCGTATTCCGCATCTCTTCCCAGTCGACTGCAAATTCTTCTTCTATCCTGTCATCAGGTAAGTCATCTCCCATAAGCAAGCATTCTATTCTTTCCACCTATAAGCTCTCTCCTCTGCTTTTAAGAGTTAAATTCCCATTACGCTCTGACTGTTACCACCCTTGCCCTTAATTTCACGGATAGATGTTTCGACTTTTCTATCTGCTGAGTCAGTCCTTCGATAATCACTCTTTTTTCGATTTCTTCACATTTTTCATGTAGCCCTTTCGTCTTAGCTTCCCCGCACTTCCTATTTGTTTCATTCCTAAGTAACTTGTGTTTCTATATTCCTGAATATCTCTGAACATTTTTGTACTTCCTTCTTTCGTTGATCAGGCTGAAGTATTTATTCTGTTAGCCATGGTTTCTTTGCAGTTACCTTCCTGCTAACTACGTTTTTTCTTCCAATTTCGTGACTCCCCTTTTTAGATGATTGCTCGCTGAGCTATTCCATATCGCAGTATCTACAGCCTCAGAGAACTTCAAGCGGATCTCTCCAGTATTTACTGCACTTTTATCTCACTTCTTTGCTTTCTGATTCTTCCTGAGTATCCTCTCAGACTTCAGCTGCATAATGGTGATTTATAACTCCTGGTGAATCTGATGTTTTCAACAAGCTGATTTCTATGCCAGCTGGTTCTAGGGGTGGTCATTTTCTGTGAATGGAGGAACTCACAGTATGATAAACTCACAAAATGATGTCACGTGAAGTCAAAGTAGCTCAGTCGCCATGCATCCACGGTCTGCTCGCGAACACGTACTTACAGTGAGATGACAAAAGTCATCGGATACGACCTCACATCGTGTCTGATCTATTGCTTTGCGTAATGCAGCCACTCGACTTTGCATGGACTGAACAAGTCGTTGGACGTCCTCTGCAGAAATATTGAGCCATGCTGCCTCTATAGCTGTCTATACTTGCGAAAGTGTTGCCGGCGCAGGATTTCGTACACGAACCGACCTCTCGATTATCTCCTACAAACTTTCGATGGAATTATGTCGGACAATCAGAGTTGCGAAATCATTCGCTTGAAATGTCCAGAACGTTCTCCAAACCAATCTCGAACAACTGTTACATGGCGCATTGCCATCCACAAAAATTTAATCGTTCTTTGGAAACATTGGAAACATGAAGATCACAAATGGCAGAAAACGGTCTCGAAGTAGGTGAACATAACTGTTTCCAGTCAACGATAGGTTCAGTTGAACTAGAGAACCCAGCCCATTCCATGTAAACAGATTCGACATCAGTATGGAGCCACCACCAGTTTGCACAGTGCCTTGTTAACAACTTGGGTCCATGGCTTCGTGGGGTCGAACCCTACCATCGGCTCCTAGCAATTGAAATCGGGCCTTCAGGTCACGGTCTTCCAGTCGTCCAGGGTCCAACCCATTTTGTCACGAGCCCAGGGGAGACGCTGCAAGCATTGTCGTGCTGTTAGCAGAGGCACTCGCCACGGTCGTCTTCTGCCGTAGCCTATTAACGCCCATTTTCGCCACACTGGCCTAACAGATACGTTCCCCGTACGTCCGACATTAATTTCTGCGGTTATTCTTGCAGTGTGGGTTGTCTTTTAGCACTGAAAAATCCGCACAAGCACTGCTGCTATCGGTCGTTAAGCGAAGACTGTCGTACACAGCGTTGCCAAAGGTGAGATAAAACGCGCGAAATTTAGTATTCTCGGGCACACTCTTGACAATGTAGATCTCGGGACATTGAAATCCTTAATGATTCCCGAAATGGATTATCCCATGTGTCTAGCTCCAGCTACCATTCCGCGTTCAAAGACTATTAATTCCCACCGTGCGTCCATAATCACGTAGAAACCTTTTCTCATGAATCATCTGACTGCAAATGACAGCTCCACCTATGCACTGCCTTTTCATATCTTGTGTATGCAATGCTGCCGTCGTCTGTATATGTGCGTGCCGACATTCAGGACTTTTGTCACCTCAGAGTATATGGCGCATTACGCTTCCTCCTCACTCGACTGTCACATGGACGACAAGAAAAAACCATATAACATCCGTAACTGCTTCGTCTTATTCACTGTGATAACAAAAATGCTCTGAGACTTTTTTGCTATTTATAATTCACTCTTTCATGAGTACATCAACTGTGGTCTTTAGGACGTTTGTTTAGTTGTATTCCATGAATATATGGTGTTTGTATTGAATTCATGTGATACACTCTCATATGCGATTACATATCACTAATTAAAAGCTATAACCGCCATTTGACTGTAGAACACTCCAGATTTTGGCCTTAGCACATTTCTAAGAGCTACAAATACAAAAAATTCAAAAGACTTTGTGTTCTACTCAAGCCTGGTGATTTTTGATGATTGTAACAGTTAAAAATATCCTAAGGCCGAAAGCTATAGGGTGAAGAAAAATTCACGCATTCGGACTTCGCAGCGCGATTCTTCACATACTAGCAATAGAAAAATGTCTGTCACAAAATTTCGTCCTGCACATATTTCGGGCAGTAAATGGACATTAAAAATCGACAAGCTGGCAACACTGTAATTACGTGTAAGGTAATTAGCTCTGTCAGAACGATATAGTATTGCGGTGAAGTTGGTCCAATGGATAGTGTTTTGGTTTAACATGCAGGAGGTCGAGGGTTCGATTCTTGGTTGTGGCATATTCGTTCTTATTTGCTAAAAGTAGTCTGCTTTGTACAGCATCTGGAGTCTTACTCACCAAACAGCAATTACAGTGGATCCTCTACAAAACATTCGCAATTATGTATTACGAATATAGAAATGGATATACAATCAATTGTTTTTATTGGTCAGCTTTTAAAGAAACCTTTTGCATATCGTGGACGCGAATTATTTCGTCTATTAGATTACAAACTTGTTTTGTGGTAACCTCAACCAGTAGTCCCACCGATTAATACCTACTTTTATTCTTGCCACGTTCGGGTCCATTATATTCTGTCAGGGCCTTATGTCACCAATAGGGATAGAACGTGATTTCCAAATAATTTCGATGCGCCCATTGGGAGAGCGCGCACCAGAACCGAACCCTTGACATCCTACATGTTAATGCAGAACACTATGCACTGCACCCATTGCACAGCAACACTGCTGTTTCCTGACAGAGGTAGAAACCTACACGTGTTTGCAGTGTTGCCAGATTTCCAATCTTTAACGTCCATGAACTGCGCGAAAGCCGGCCGGGGTGGCCGAGCGGTTCTAGGCGCTACAGTCTGGATCCGCGTGACCGCTACGGTCGCAGGTTCGAATCCTGCCTCGGGCATGGATGTTTGTGGTGTCCTTAGGTTAGTTAGGTTTAAGTAGTTCTCAGTTCTAGGGGACTGATGACCTCAGATGTTAAGTCCCATAGTGCTCAGAGCCATTTGAACAATTTTTTGAACTGCACGAAATGTGTGGGGGACGAAATTTTATGAGAGACATTTTTTATTGCTGTAGCCTGTTGTGGGGTTGTGAACCACTGAGGGCTATGGCGGGGACGAAGCCTCTGCATCGTTTCTAGGTCCCCAGTTCCATGCAATCCAAAGGGAGGAATCGCGCTGCGAAGTCCGAGTACGCGAATGTTTCTTCACCCTGTAGAGTGTGGAATAAAACCCGTTGTACAGTCAAATGGCAGTTAAATTTTTCAGAAAGTCTTATATGACTGTGGCTTCACACCAGAATAAAATCGTTAACATCCCTATTGCTTTCCTCATTATTTCGATTGTTATTTCAAATAGAGGTGTTATGCAGATTCTAAACTGTATGTTTGTCATTAAGTTTTAAAATCGAGAAGAGTGTTTGGTTTGTCGCAGGTATTAGTCTTAGTTTCCATACGATACTAGTGGAAAGACTTTCTCTTAATTTTAAAATATTTAATGGAATGCTATGTTTCGTCTCAAAGAGTAGTTCCATCGAAAACATTGCCCACCGCTCCTTTTAGTGTTCCATAAAACCGCTGCTGCATCTGTCGTGTTTAGTGTTGTTGAAAATAATATTTGTAGAGGTAATTCATTCAAGCGGCCTTTGTCTTTAAAAGAGGCAGCGGCTATACCCGTGCTCACTTGTGATAAAATCGGTTCTGTCATGTTTCCTTTTTTTATTTTCACATTTATGTAATTGATTCCACTGCTGCACGCACTGGAAACGAGATAATTGCAACGTCAGTTTCACTGTATTTTTCAAAGCTACAATAAAGATAGGAAAAGCATGTCAGAGAAGTCACATCTAAGTATCGATAATTTATATATTTTGTTGTATGTAATGAGTTTTCTGACTGGTTTGAAGCAGTCCGCCACGAATATCTCCCCTGCACCAACCTCTTCATTTCCCAGCAGCACTTGCAACTTACGTTCTCAATTATCTTCTGGATGTATTCCAATCTCTGTCTTCCCATACAGTTTTTGCCCTCTAAAGCTCCCTCTAGTAACATGGAAGTTCCCTTATGTTTTGACAGATGTGTTTCTACCAAGTCCCTTCTTCTTGTCAGTGTTTCTCAAATATTCCTTTCCTCTCCGATTCTGCGCGGAACCTCCTCATTCCTTACCTCATCAGTCCGCCTAATTTGCAACATTCGTCTGTAGCACCACATCTCAAACTCATCAATACTCTTCTGTTCCGGTTTTCCAACTGTCCATCATTCACCACCATACAATATTGTTCTCCAAACGTAAATTCTTAGAAAATGAAGACCCTGTTGAATACTAGTTCATTTCTCTTGGCCAGGAATTCCCTTTTTGCCAGTGCTAGTCTGCTTTGGCTCTGAGCAGTATGCGACTTAACTTCTGAGGTCATCAGTCGCCTAGAAATTAGAACTAATTAAACCTAACTAACCTAAGGACATCACACACATCCATGCCCGAGGCAGGATTCGAACCTGCGACCGTAGCGGTCGCTCGGCTCCAGACTGTAGCGCCTAGAACCGCACGGCCACTCCGGCCGACTAGTCTGCTTTGTATGTCCTCCTTGCTCCGTCTGTCATGGATTATTTTGCTGCCTAGGTAACAGAATGCCTTAATCTCACCTAGTTCGTGATCAACAATCCTGATATTACGTTTCTCGCTCTTCTTATTTGTGCTATTCTCATTACTTTTGTTTCCTCCGATTTACTCTTAATCCATTTTCCGTACGCATTAGGCTGTTCATTCCACTTAAAAGTGTTCTTCATATTCACTGAGGATAGCAATGTCATCAGCAAATCTTAACGTTGATATCCCTCCACTCTGAGCCGTAATGATTGCATCCGTCTCTTACACATGTTTTAATCCGAGAATGTCGTTTTGGACTTCCAGTCTTACTGTCCCATCTAGGTTCTTATACATATTATACATCTCCCGTCTTTCCCGGTAGGGTTTTCCTTTTCTTCTCATAATTTCGAACATCCTGCACCGTTTATCATTGTCGAACGTTTTTTCTAGATCGGCAAATCCTTAGTAACTAGCTTGAGTTTTCTTCAGTCTTTTTTCCATTATTATCAAGTTCAAAGTCAGTGACACCTCTCTGGTGCCTTTTACCCTTCTTAAAACAAAAATGATTGTCATCTAACAGACCCTCCATTGTTTTTCTATTCTTATATATACTACTGCTGTCAGCGGTTTGGATGCAGGAATCATTAATCTGACGTGGGATAGTTCTCGCAGTTATGTGGCATTGATGTTTTCATGACTGTGTGAATGATATTTTCCCGTAAGTCTGATGCTGTGTTGCCATACTTATTGATTCTCCACATCAACCTGAGTGTTCTTTTGAGTGTCATTCCCCCCTGCGTTTTTAGAAATTTAGTTGGAGTGTTATCTATCCTTTCTGCTTTATCTGATACCAAGTCTTCCTGAGACCTTTCACACTCTGATTCTAATACTGGATCCCCCAAATCTTCTTTACCTACTCCAGTTTCTCCTTATATCTTACCACACAAGTGCTTCACCTCGTAGAGGTCTTCAATGTAATCTTTCCGTTCATCTGCTCTTTCCTGTGTGTTTATCAGAGGAGTTACCATTGCGCTGTTAATACTACCACCCTCGCCTTTAATTTCATCGAAATTTGGTGACTGTTGTACATACTGATTCTGTCCTCCCGACGACCGTTGGTTCTTCGATGTGTTCACATTTTTCCCGCAACCATTTCACTTTGGCTGCCCCGAGCTTCTTATTTATTTTTTCCCTAAGATATTTATACTGCTGAATTCTTGTCTTTCCATGAACATTATATTGTGTTGCCCAAGGTTTCTTTGGAGCTTCCGTCATTGTACCTGTGTCTGTCCTACAACTATAATTGCCCTTTCTAGAGGTGTCCATTTCGATTCAGATGAACTGCAGCTGTGATAATCTTCATCGCAGTATCCACATCTTTAGGGAACCTTAAATGTATTTCATCACTCCTCATTACTTCAGTATAGAACTTCCTTTCACATACATTCTTGCAGAATGTTTCGTGAAACTTAAGTCTGCTCTACACGATAACTAAATTGTGGTCTAAGTCACTATATCCTCGTGGGTATGTCTTACAATGCAATATATGATTTCGGAATCTCTCCCTGACCATGATATAGTGTAACCTACCATATCTCCTCCTCTTATGAATGTTGAGCAGAATGTTCTCTGTTACCATCTGAAATATATTGCAGGGCTCAATTAATCTTTGTCCTCTTACATGTCTGCTAACTAGCTCATATTCTCCAGCAAACCTTTCCTGCCCTCCTTTCCCTACAACAACGTTCCAGTTCCTCATGGTTATTAGCTTTTCGTCTCCCTGTAGATACTGAGGTACCTGCTCAATGCCCTCCTATGCCTTCTCTGTCTCCTTGTCTTCTGCTTGCACCGTCTTTGCCAGAACTACTGGTTTCTTTTCGAATCTGATGGGAACAACGTTATGTGTGAATTGTTCTCTTTAGTTCACTCTGTGCCTTACTTTCTTATTCATAAGGAATCCTACTCCCGTTATACTATTTTCTGCTGCTGTTCGTATTACAGAGATTTGTCTGACCAGAAATTTTTATTATCTTTCCATTTCACCTACTACATTCAGACTGGTGACATTTCATGCTCAAATTCATAGAACAATATTCCCCATCCCCTCCCCCAAAAGAGAACTGAATGGGAGACTTCTTTGGAATATTTTGCCAATGGAGATATCATCATGACAATTACTTCAATATACATCATGTATCTTTTACGCAGTGATTTCCATTGCCCTCTGCGTCCTCATGCCATTGATCACAAAGCCACTGAATCCCCAGCTAGAACCCATCCATGAACTAATGAATGTGTTTAACACACATGCGGATGAACCTGAAAGGAAAAGTCTTCATCTGTTTCTGTTAACTATTTTATATAGAGAAACCAGGTTGTACGAACGTGTTTAGGTTTGGGATCTCTCCCGAGACCCGTGGATCGATTCCAACGAAATTTTCCACAATAAGGCAGGCGCCACGAGTATCAGCTCTGTGGGTTATTGAGTCCTAGCTCCAATAGAAGATACAGGTGGAAACATCTTTTTATTTTTTTAGCCCCTGGTGTGTTGGATGTCCAATACTCCACGCATATCATAGGTGAACACTTTCAGCCTGCTTTGTGGACCTATTTTACACGGTGGCCTGAACATCACGGGCAAATAAATGATTGTCAAGACCCCCATATGCAGCCCACCCTGTAAGACAGCTGTGTTGTGGCAGTAGTATCAGCCTGCTTTATTGAACTCTATTGCAGGGCTACATATGTAGATGAACATTTGTATGGACAGGCGAAGGTGAGTAGAGGAGAGGATGGCAGAACGAGGGGAAGTAGGAAATGGACAGAGAGAAAGGATGTGAGGGAGGTGCATGAGAAAAGTAGATGGTGTACAGGGCTAGTGGGCAGGTGGAAATGGAAGAGAGTGAGGCAGAGATGTAAAGAGAGAGTGAGGAAGATATCGTCGGTGGGAGGGAGGGAATATATTTTCAGAGAGAGAGGGTGGATGAAAAAGAAGAGAGAGCGAGGAGGAGATTGAGTGGTAGAGGTGGGAGGAGGAGGACAGACAGAGGAAGAGGTGGACAGAGGGAGAGGAGGAACTATGTTCAATATATGTGTGGAACACATGTGCAGGTGGAGCCGTGGGCAAAAGACTAATTTAGAATAAAAATAATCGGGAATTATGTGTCACCTTCAGCGGTGTTGTCAAAAAGGGCAGAGGACTGGACTGAATTTCAGGGCATCCTCTTGCTCTTGGACTGGTTAGCCTTAAAGGCGGAAGAATCAGTTGTGATCAACGACATGAGGATGCAGAAGGCAATGGAAACTACTCCATTTGACACTCACAGGGAATTCGTAGGACATGTGACCTGTGAAGTATGAAGTGTCACGTCGATTCCTTCTCTGCAAAACTTATCGCATTCGTCCCCATTCAGAACTCCAGGAGGATACTGCCAATGGAAAGATGATAATGAGAAAAAGTTTGAATGGCTAACGAAAAGGTAATGTACTACAAGTCGGAGTATAGAATAATAGAAATTTGAATATTTTAGGAAAGGTAAAAAATCTGAAAAGGAAAATGAAAACGCTCATTATACATGTAGTGGTTGTCGGTGAAGTGAAATGGAAAGACGAATAAAGGGTAATATGCACAGTAGCAGAAAATGGTGTAACGGCAGTAGGATTCGTTATGAATAAGAAAGAAGGTGGAGAATGAGTTACTGCCAACAGCTCAGTGACAGGTTTGTTCTCATCGCAGTAAACCAATGCCAACAACATGCAGATCAGGTATAAACGCCGACATCACAAATAGAAGATGAAGGGATAGAGGCAGTATATGAGAATTTTGAACGGATAATTCAATATGTAAAAGGAGGCGATATCTTAATAATCATGGGGGTTAGGAATTCGGTTGTAGGGGAAGGAGAGGCAGGAAGTGGTTAGCTCGGTAGTGGGAACAAGATAGGAGAAAGGCTAACTGAGTTCTGCAATAAATTTCAGTTATTAATAGCACTGATAAAAAATCGCAAGAGGAGGATGTATTATTGGAAAGGATCAGACGGTTTGGAAAGTTTCCAGATGAATTACATCATACCCACTGATTCCGAAATCAGATAATGAGTTGTAAGGGGTGCGCAGAAGCAGATACAGACTCGGATCATAGTTTAGTAAAGATGAAGAAAAGACTGGAGTTTAACAAACTAAAACGGAAGAATTAATGTACAAAGAAGTGGGATACTGATGAACTAAGAAACGGTGAAATACGCCCCAAGTTCTGCGACGCTATAGATACTGCGATAATTAATACCTCAGAGGGTAACACAGTTAAAGGGATATGGACATCTCTAACAACAGGAATCACAGTTGGAAAGTTAGAGAGAAAAAAGTAGGCACCAGGTGGTTAAATGCGAAGAAATTTTTGGGTAACAAATCAATTGATTGATGAAAGAAAGAAGCAGAAAAGTTCAGGAATATAGCAATATAAGTCACTTCGGAATGAAATAAATAGGAAGAGCAGGGAAATTATGTCGAAATGACGGCAGAAAAAAATGTGAAGAAATCAAAAAGAAAATGATTGACGTAGTATTGGTTAAACTTTTTGAAACGTTACACCCGTGAAATTAAAAACAAACGCTACCACATTAAGCAGTGGGATATCCGTTCTTAAGCGCAAAGGACGGAGCGGATTGGTGAAAATAGTACATTAAAGGATTCTTAGAGTAAGAGCACTAGTCTGATGACGTGACAGAGGAAAAAGAATGTGAGCCAAATCTAGGACGTAATGAATCGAGTGATAAAATTAGAGTTTAATAAAGCTTTAAAAGACTACTGATCACTTACGGCAGAAGTGATTCGTAGCACTAATTCGGTTACATTGTTGGATGTGACAACCAGTCGAGTATTGAACTTCATGTGTAGAATCTACGAGTCTGGAAACGTAGCATCAGACTTAAGGAAAAGCATCATCCACACATTCCTGGAGATGGTAAAGGCAGATAACTACGGGACCACTATCATCTTAACCGTTCATGCATCCTAACTGCTGACAACAGTAATATTCGAAAGGATGGAAAAGAACTTTGGGGATATATTAGATGACGATCATTTTCGCTTTCTGAAACCTAACGGCATCAGTAAGATTGATCTCACATTCCGGTAAATGTTGGAAGCAAGACTTAAGAACGTGACGACCTGGAAAAAACGTTCAAAATTCTGAGAATAGTAGGAGTAAGCTGTACGGAAAAACGTATATTATGCTGTATGTACAAGAACTAGGAGACAGCTATAATAATGAAAGATCAAGAAGAAAATAGATTAAAATAGGTATAAGTCTTTTGCAACTCTTTTTCAAACTGTACATCGAAAAAACAATAAAAGAAATAAAAGACAGATTCTAGAGCAGTTTTAAAATTCCGGTTCAAAAGATATCAGGGAAAGATCTGCTGACAACGGACTTATCCTCATTTAAAGTGAAGAATAATTACACCACGTGTCAAATGGAACGAATAGTCCGAAGAGTAGGAAATTTGGTTTGAGAGTAAGCACAAGTGAGGCGAAAGTAGGAAAGAGTAACAGAAATGATACTATCAGCTAAATTGAGGACCACGATGTAGACCAACTGAATAATTTCTGCTACGCTGGAAACAACGCATGACGGCCGAAGTAAAGAGGACATAAAAAGCCGACTAACAAGGGCAAAGACGGCACCGCTGACCAAGTGAATTCTGATAGTATCAAACTTTGGTTGTAATCTAAAGAAAAAATTTCTGGGAATGGACGTATGCTAGTGAATTGTGTACTGTGGGTGAACGAGAAAGGAAGACAACCGAAATGTTATAGATGAGGCGCTAAAAAGGGAAGTTGAAAATTAGGACTGACATGGTAGGCAATGAAGAGGTACGGAGCAGAACTGGAGAAGAAAAGACGAGGGAAACAGTTGAAAGATGAAGGGACGGGATGACAGGACTTGCGTTAAGACATTAGGGAGTATCTTCCATTGAATTAGAGTGACCTGTAGTAGGTAAAAACTGTAGGGGAGACAGAGATTGTAACACAACCAACAAGTAATTGAGTACGTAGGGTGTAAGTGCCACACTTGACATGAAGATGTTGGCACAAGCGAAGAATTCTTGGCGGGCCTTATCAGACCACTGAGAAAAACTGTATTTGCCGCTACGAGCTGTTAGAGAAAAGTTAATCAGTCCACGAATGACAGATGCTGCGACTCCTGTATACGAAGATCGGTGAAGCGGCGATAGTAGGCTACGTTCGGCCTCGAGCGACAGCAGATCAGGAACTCCCCTATCAGAGTTGGCGTCAAGTCATATCGACTGGCGGTAGTATTTAATATCTGAATAACCGAACACTAATCTAAGAAAGTTAAAGCTAACCGGTACTGATGTCTTTGTAATTGCAGTTTCATTTACAAAACATTAACTCGCAAAAGTTAACGAACGAATTATATTGCTATTACGAATATCGGCGGAAATGGCCGAACCGTCACTAAAGCTGCGTCTTGCATGAGCAGAGGACTGTCAGTCACAGCCTACGACTAGTCTTGAATGAGTCGTCAACTCCATCATTAGAGCATTTATCACTTATGAATAATCATTTTTCTGTAAGCTGAAAATGATTTAAGTTGCAATTTTGCCTTGGAAGCGTCTGTTTGACCTCAAAAGACTCGGACATAAATACAAGGAGTTAATGTGTAATATTTGTGGTACTCGAAGTAGAATGGTAAGACTCCGCAATCACTACGGTGATTTATGAGTTTCGACGGTCTTTCCAATAGGACTCTTTAATCTTTAATGAGAAAGTATTCCTTTTACATCACACGGAGCAGTAAATACGCTGGCATCCCGTTTTCTTAAAGACTTGTAACACTATTGTAGTGAATATAGTAACGATCTTGGATCAAAATAGCTTGTTAAAAGGCGTGACGTAGAGAGAAGGATTCAAGTGGGGACGATGAGCCCCTCTTATACGAGTTTAAACAGGCCTCTGTTCGAAAAATCAGTGAAACACTGTGTGCTGACGTTGCATCTCGATCATGTTCTTCACGCAGTGTGGCACAGCCGTGAATCTGTTGAAAGACAGTTCATGCCTCCAATTTGGCCGTTGCTTAATTAACAAGTAGTTATTATTGTTACACGACTGGCAAATTCCGGCCTCACTGGTTAGTCTCAGGTTCTGTAGGCATCGACAACATTGTCGGATACCACTTTAGAATAGACCGAAATAAGCCACTCGTGCTAAACACAATAAAGTAAATGTTTGTTAATTAAGCAACAACCGACGTGGAATTATGATATTTTATATTGAAATGATTTGCTCTTACAGTTTAACAAACGAAGATCTGCATAGTGTAAGTCTGGGAGAGTTGGACCACTTTCTTTTCAGCATGGAGCTTGTGTTTTTCACTTTTTTTTTACTTATATGTTTCACGCTGGTATAGAGTGTCGTATAACAACGTATTAATAAGGCAGTACCACTTAAAGTGCAAGACATATTACACAATGAAAATTACATGAATGGTTCCTCTCACTTATAGGTCTATGAGTGAGTAGGACCAGTGTACTACGAGAGATGGGCTGTATAAAAATGGCTATGATACATGAAGAAAAATATTTTTATTTGGAATATTTTGTAATTAATACAGAATTATACTGTTAAAAATTTTGTCAATTTATTATAAATCTTGATTGAACATTGGCTTCTCTAATGATCTGATAGTTTTGTTCAAGCATTAGTCTGCCTTTATCTCACCACAGCAATTACACTTATTACCAAATGTTGAGCGACGTACACATAACAATCGTGAACAGAAAACACTGAGTTCAGTCGTCATTTTTATTAGTCTTGTACTAGTTTTCACCACACTCAACACGTTCACCTTTATCAAAGTTATCTTTCTAATCTTTTGAAATGGGTGCATCTGATGAAACAGTGAGCTCTTTGCAGTGTTTTTCAGTTTTAGTTCCTTCAACCTGCCTTTTTCTTCACCAGCATTTCCCTCTTTTTTCTTTACAGTTTCAATACTTCCAGCATCATTTACCCTTGGTATGCAGTTGCTGCCTTTGTCTTCAAATTCATTGTTTTATCAATAGAAGGAGTGTATGTTATTTCTTCCAGATGTTTTCTTTGAGGTGGTAATCTTCGAAGTTTTCGGTTTGGCAGGCGTGGAGTCTGAAGTTGTTTCCATGAAGGATTTTAATTTGAGCAGATAACTCGTACCTTTATCTGAGTTTTGTATCACTAGCTCATTTGATGCGCTCTGAAGTGGTTGGTTAGCTGGTGTGTGAGATTCTGCTCTTCCATTTGTTGACACAAACGTATCTTCGACGAATGAGCATAGTCTGAGGGTGCGGTCATCTTCAGTGGGATTATTCCAAATGCCTTTAAGCTAAATTTAATACTTCTTTATCTTTCCCACGTTAAAACAAGCGGTCCGTCTTTCCCAAATAACAATGATCGATCTTTCCCGATTGCCTGGGAGAGATAGACGATCCGAACTTCTATCTGCAGCCACTGAATTCGGCGGCAATTCTAGGTTAGTTTCATGCCTACACCTAGGTCAATTGAAACGGAAGTGACAACAACACTTTTGCGCCGTTTGTTCACAAAAGAGCTTCCTCGCAAGTAGCTGGAGCTGCTCTATAACAGAGCAGTTGTGAAATGCGTCACTTATCTGTCTGCCCAGTGGTCAAATCTTCTCGGACTTACGCTATACTACTTTACGGAAGGGTCACTCTACATGTAGTAAGGTATCTCGGCAAGAAAATTCGCTTTGTCGATCCTCTTCAACGAAGAAACGGGTAATAATTTTTTGTTGTGTGAGTCTCCTGCAATCTATTGTGAATAAAAAAAACCGTGAAGAGGTCGAATAGTAAAAATGGTTCAGACCCAGTCTCGTTCTGGATTCTCTATGAGAGCAAATGCAAAAACAACGAAACAATCTGCCCTTTTGGATTGCATGTTTCGGGGCTTCGAAGGCGGGATCCTTTCACTCGGATTGTGTTCCTCGCTGACCAGGTAGGCCAGAGGAATGCCAACAGGAGCGCCATGCGAGACAAGAAGCTCTCGCGTGAGCCAGACGATTTAAACAGCGCACATTCATTCTTTCTGTAGCTGTGTAGTCTGCTCGATCTCCCGCAGCTGAGTATTCGCAACCAAATAACGTCGCAAATTAACTTTGGAAAGTTACTCTGTGGACAGTTACTCGACAAAAGCCAGAGCACACGCCTTTATCTCGGCCACGAGTCAAGGCACTGTACACTGAACGAAATAAATAACCAGTCCACAATTTAGTCATGCAGCAAACAGATTGTACACTGTCTGTCGCACAACACTTACTTCTGAACGAACTAAATGACCAATTCTGTCGCAGACCCTATCATAATTTTAAGAAAATACGCGAACACTAAGTCACATTTCGCCCTTGAATAATAAATAAAAACGCATAGAGCTTCTGAATTTTCTTTTATCTCAGCAATGGCGGCATCAGGATTATAAATGAAATTGAAAATGTTGGGTCCCAATTTTCAAAAAAATGATAACAGTTGCTGCATAGTGGAATCAGGAGAAACTCCAGGAACAGACAAAGATGTAAAACAGAATAATGACGCATTTGTGTCTAGTCGGAATGCTGAGTTTGGAAATCTGATAATAAAAAGACGCGAAACTGTAGGAAACCGTAATATCAGGTAAAAAAGTTGTGGCTAGAAGAGAATATAGTCACAAATCAAAAAAGTATATGAGTAAATCTTCAATCAATTCAAATACCGTTACCACAAATGAAATGGTTATCTTTAGAATAATGACGAAGTACAGCCTGACCTTCCAGATTAACGATCAATGTTCGAGAGAATCTTGTAACCGAGCTCCTTAGTGAACGAATTGTATTTCCTTAGAATGCTTCTCAAAATACGTTTACGTTTCTTTTAAGGTCTTACGAAACTGTCTGACATCGCTTACTACAACATATGATACTTTTACGCCCTTTTTTCGGGAGTACGTTTGTCTTTCGACGCCGAGGTATTACAACCTCCTGATTTTCATCACCTTCATTCTCCTGTGTTACTGCGACGTTGTCACTTGTGTGATCGTGGATGTGTCATCGAAATTAGTTAGTTCGTTGATATTAAGCATCACTGTGCTGTGCTTTCGAGGCACATTTCCTAGAACAGACTGAACAATACACTGAGATGACAAAAGTCATAGAATTCTCCTTAATGTTTAGTTGAGTTATGTCATGTTCCGTAGATCATTTTCACTATTATTTTATAGATATGATGTGGAACAAGTCAGATTACAAGATATATATACACACATGAATAGTGGTAATATTAATTTTACTGAAATTCCTAGATCTACACATCCAACTACATTTAGGGGTACGATTTTTTTTTACCGGTTCTGAAACAGAAACTCGTCCATGGAATAGAAGGAGTTGTCCAAAAGAAATTATTTTAAGCTAGATTTAAAACTTGATGTGCTAACTGCCAGACATTTTATCCTGTTGGGCAAATGACCAAAGATTTTTGTTGCTGAATAATGTAGTCAAAAGGGGGGCTCTGAGCACTATGGGACTCAACTGCTGAGGTCATTAGTCCCCTAGAACTTAGAACTAGTTAAACCTAACTAACCTAAGGACATCACAAACATCCATGCCCGAGGCAGGATTCGGACCTGCGGCCGTAGCGGTCTTGCGGTTCCAGACTGCAGCGCCTTTAACCGCACGGCCACTTAATATTGTAGTCCTTTTGGAGCAACTGACAGCTTCAATAACGGATAGGAAAGGTCATTTTTCCCTCTAGTGTTGTACGTATGAACATGACTGTTCTTCGCGAACTGAGATGGATTTTTTATAACGAATTTCATTAGCGAATCTATGTACTCTGACGGTGCAGTTACAATACCTAACTCCTTGAACAGGTGCCTACATAACGTCCTTGCATGAACAACACTAATTATTTTCACTGCTATCTTTTGTGCAATCAATCCTTTGTGTCTAAGTGGTGAGTTACCCCACAACCTCGGACCTCCTTTTACCCGGTGTAGTGCAGAAACTCATGGACTCAACAAGTCGCTGGATATCCCATGCACAAATATTGATGCACGCCGACTCTAATAGCCGTCCGTAATTCGAAAGTGTTGTCGCTGCAGGATTATGTGCATGAACTGACCTCTCAATTATGTCCCTTAAATGTTCGAAGATATTCGTACCGGGTGACATGGGTGACCAAATCATTCACTCGAACTGTCCAGAATATTCTTCAAACTAATCGCGATCAAATGTAGCTCGGTGACATGGTGCATTGCCATGTACAAATTTCCACCTTTGTTTGGTAACATACGTCCATGAATGCTGCAAACATAATCATTTCCAGTCAACAATCGGTTAAGGGACCAGAGCACTGAGTCTAGTCAATAAAAAAAAAAAAAAAACAGAGCACACCACTATGGAGCCACAACCATCTTTCATGACAGCTTGGGTCCATGACTTTGTGGGGTCTGCGCCACACCCCAATCCTGCCATCAACTCTTACCTACTGAAATCAACTGACCATGTCACGGTTTCCCAATATCTCAATAACTAGCGTCCAACCGACATGGTTACAAGCCCAGGAGAGGTGCTGCGAGCGATGTCACGCTGTTAGCAAAGGCACTCACGTCTGTCGTCTGCTCTCACGAACTTTCCCCTGTACTAACGGATACGTTCGTCGTTCGACCCACATTAATTTCTTCAATTACTTCACGAAATGTTGCTTGTCTGGTAGCACTGATAACTGTACTCAAACGTCGCTGCTCTCGGTCGTTAAGTGAAGGCCGTCGGTCACTGCGTGATGAGCAGTAACGTCTAAAATTAGATATTCCCGGCACACTGTTGACAATGAATCGTCCGAGTACAAACGACAGCTTCGCTAATGCATTGCCATTTTATACCTTGGATACGCGGTACTACCGCCATCTGCATATATGCATATCGCTACCCCATGACTTGTCACGTCAGTGTAGGTGGCTACTGCCACATCACTCTCGCTCTCCTGCATCTCTACGAGGTTGTCAGACTTGCGACTTTGGATGCTTCACTATCGAAAGGAGTATGATAATTGAGATCAAACATTCCTGTATTGTCCTTTCGAGGCACTCTTTCCAGAAAACACTGTACGTTTGTTGGGCCTCCGTGGTCGGGATGGTATATACAGAGCAGACTGGAGACAGTCTACCTGGAAATTGTCGGATCTGTCCCAGCTAAAGTGAAAAAAATTTCACTGTCGTAATTTGCACTTCGTGTGGCAGAGGCGTGGCAGCTTGTGGTTTCTGATCATGACATTGCTCAGCAATATCCTCTATTACAAAGGTCTTTACAGTTCCAAATTCTGGCATAAGATGCACTTCATGGTGATTCATCTGCCCGATGTGTACGTTCAGCCATACCATTGCTATTGAAGAAGATTAATCTATCGGTTAGCACCAGATACACCTTCTTCATTCTTATCCTCCAGTAGTTACCCACCACCGTTATTACACTACATTGCACAAACATAAATGCAACTATTCGCAGTGCGTCATGCTGTGTCGGGGCTTATAGTCCATCGCCATTACAGGTCAGTAGGACGAGTTACTTCAGAATCCTTTAGGATTCACAGCGTCGTGAGCTAAAACCAAACAGTTCTAAGGAACGTCATCTAGAACGGCATGTCGGCATGGGAAATTCCAGCAACCGCTGCTACAACCACAGGCGCCAGTTTCGCCAACAGGCAGTGTCCAAATCGCGATTAGTGGCGCGGCCACAGCAGCCTACTTGCGTCCTTCACGTTACGTGGCCGCAAGTTGGTCGTGCCGTATCTTTCTGCTGCTACTGCATTTAGGATGCCGCACAGCGATAGTCCGACTAACTGAGTCCAATGCACCACCCTGGACACCATCCCCTTCGAAACCCTGTGCAGGCAGTCTACCGTGAGCAAAGCTCTGCGACTTCGGCCTCAACAGACTCCAGCGCCAGAGCATGGTATCCAGTCCAAACGAAACTTCGCCTCTTCAGAGCGATCTTCCTCCCTCCGATCTTGTACCCTTTTCTCGTAAGGAACGCCTGGTTATTCCAAATTCCGACCCATTCAGTGACTTCAAAACCGGTGCTTGTGTCTCATCCTGAGGACATCGAGATCGGCACGAGTCCTGGATCTACATGCTGACCTGATCCGACCGACTGTTCATGAGTCAGTGGTACGCACCACACGGATGTTGCTGGATAAGGTCGATCTCCGGCGCCCGCACTCGTGACATCTGAAATACACTCCTGGAAATGGAAAAAAGAACACATTGACACCGGTGTGTCAGACCCACCATACTTGCTCCGGACACTGCGAGAGGGCTGTACAAGCAATGATCACACGCACGGCACAGCGGACACACCAGGAACCGCGGTGTTGGCCGTCGAATGGCGCTAGCTGCGCAGCATTTGTGCACCGCCGCCGTCAGTGTCAGCCAGTTTGCCGTGGCATACGGAGCTCCATCGCAGTCTTTAACACTGCTAGCATGCTGCGACAGCGTGGACGTGAACCGTATGTGCAGTTGACGGACTTTGAGCGAGGGCGTATAGTGGGCATGCGGGAGGCCGGCTGGACGTACCGCCGAATTGCTCAACACGTGGGGCGTGAGGTCTCCACAGTACATCGATGTTGTCGCCAGTGGTCGGCGGAAGGTGCACGTGCCCGTCGACCTGGGACCGGACCGCAGCGACGCACGGATGCACGCCAAGACCGTAGGATCCTACGCAGTGCCGTAGGGGACCGCACCGCCACTTCCCAGCAAATTAGGGACACTGTTGCTCCTGGGGTATCGGCGAGGACCATTCGCAACCGTCTCCATGAAGCTGGGCTACGGTCCCGCACACCGTTAGGCCGTCTTCCGCTCACGCCCCAACATCGTGCAGCCCGCCTCCAGTGGTGTCGCGACAGGCGTGAATGGAGGGACGAATGGAGACGTGTCGTCTTCAGCGATGAGAGTCGCTTCTGCCTTGGTGCCAATGATGGTCGTATGCGTGTTTGGCGCCGTGCAGGTGAGCGCCACAATCAGGACTGCATACGACCGAGGCACACAGGGCCAACACCCGGCATCATGGTGTGGGGAGCGATCTCCTACACTGGCCGTACACCACTGGTGGTCGTCGAGGGGACACTGAATAGTGCACGGTACATCCAAACCGTCATCGAACCCATCGTTCTACCATTACTAGACCGGCAAGGGAACTTGCTGTTCCAACAGGACAATGCACGTCCGCATGTATTCCGTGCCACCCAACGTGCTCTAGAAGGTGTAAGTCAACTACCCTGGCCAGCAAGATCTCCGGATCTGTCCCCCATTGAGCATGTTTGGGACTGGATGAAGCGTCGTCTCACGCGGTCTGCACGTCCAGCACGAACGCTGGTCCAACTGAGGCACCAGGTGGAAATGGCATGGCAAGCCGTTCTACAGGACTACATCCAGCATCTCTACGATCGTCTCCATGGGAGAATAGCAGCCTGCATTGCTGCGAAAGGTGGATATACACTGTACTAGTGCCGACATTGTGCATGCTCTGTGGCCTGTGTCTATGTGCCTATGGTTCTGTCAGTGTGATCATGTGATGTATCTGACCCCAGGAATGTGTCAATAAAGTTTCCCCTTCCTGGGACAATGAATTCACGGTGTTCTTATTTCAATTTCCAGGAGTGTATAAGGGCTCCGCCACGCCTCGGCGCTGGCACCGCATATGGGTGCCTCGTGCCATATTGAAGTTCCTCAGAATTGTCATACTGCAGTAACGTACATGTCATAAGGGCTTCGAGAACATAAGCCCGCACTCCTTTCTATCTTAGAGCCGTCGAGCCACTTAGGTGATAGCAGTTCAGTCTGAACAGACACACACACACACACACACACACACACACACAAAGAAGAGAAAGTACCTGAAATCCAACGATATTAGACTTTTTCTGTCGTAGTGACTTCTGGACAACAACCCAAACAGTGATTCATCGGCACCTAGGATTTGTGTTGTTAAGTTCACACCGATAGTGTTGCATTACAAACCTCTAATTTCTGACTTGTCACAATTATGTAGTTATCAAACAGTTCGAAAATTTCCCTATTGATCAAAGATGTCGTATTAGGCTACTGCCAAGGAAATGGTATTCTGCCGAGGACTCCAGAAGTGTAGTAGGAATTTTTACAGGCTATGACCACCAACTACAAGAATGACGCTGGTGGTAATTTCATATTTCCATTCTCTGTTAAAGATTGGTGAAGAATATCGGTAGGCGTATTTCCGAGGGACCGCTTCACTTTTAACACCTTCCTGTACCTACAAAAGGGCTGCGCAAATAGGAGGAATGAAGTGGTTACTAGTTTCTATACAGAAGTTGCCTGCGTTCTATAAAAAGTGGTCTTTTGTAGTGTTTATTGAAACACTGTAATAGAGGTATTAATAGTCATAATGTATGATTTTTTTGTGGTCTGCAGTTACTGGCATGATCAGGAGGAATGGGTGCCCCTGATGTGCGTGTACTCTGAGTCTCCGTAATGGAAGCTCAGTTCATTATCATGCAGGGGGTATGTGACTGTCATAATGTTGCTAAAGCCGGAAATAAGCTCAGCCGAAATTCTTGCGAAGAACCTAATGGTGTTCCGAAAGGATAGGCTAAACACGGCTGGCGGTGGCGTGTTTGTTGCTGGTAGAAGAAGTTTATCTTGTCGCGAAATTGAGGTAGATAGTTCCTTTGAGTTAGCGTGGGCAACCAGAATAAAATAGTAATTAGATCCTGTCACCGACCTCCCAATTCAGATTATACAATTGCTGAAAGGTTCAAAGAAAACATGAGTTTTATTTCAAACATGTACCCGACTCATACGATTATAGTTGCTGCTGACTTTCATTTACCATCGATATGTTGGCAAAAATACATGTTTAATTCCGGAAGTACATCTAAAACATCATCTGAAACTGAGCTAAGGGCATTCTCTGACAATTATTTGGCACGAATAGTAAAATTTTCCTTAAACACACTTGACCTCTTAGCAAAAGATAATCCTGAGTTAATAACGAACATCAAAACGGATGCAGGGATTCGTAAACACAGGGTTGTCGTAGCGAGACTAAATATTGCAAGCCTCAAATCCTACAAAAATAATCGAAAAATAAACCTATCCAAAAAATCAGATAAAAATTCACTTGACGCCTTCCTGGGAGACAATCTCCACTCCTTCCAAATTAACAATTCAAGTGTGGACCAGATGTTGATTGAATTCAAAGAAATATTGTCGACAGCAGTTGAGAGATTTATACCAAATAAATTAACAAACGAAGGAGCTGATCCTCTTTGGTACAGTAAACATGTCAGAATGCTGTTACAGAAACAATGAAAAAAACATGTCAAATATAAACAGACGCAAGATCTCCAAGACTGGCCATCTTTCACAGTACCTCGAAATTTAGCGCAGACTTCAGAGAGATATGCTTGTAATAGTTTCCACAACGAAACTTTATCTCGAAACCTGGCAGAAAATCCAAAGAGATTCTGGTCGTCTGTGAGGTACGTTAGCGGCAAGACCCAATCAATGCCTTCTCTGCCCTTTGGCAATGGCGATACTATTGAAGACAGTGCTGCCAAAGCAGAGCTACTACACACAGCCTTCGTAAATGCCTTCACAAAAGAAGACAAAGTAAATATTCTATAATTCGAATCAAGAACAGCTGCCAACATAAGCAACGTAGAAGTATATGTCCTCGGAATAGTGAAGCAACTTCAGTCCCTTTATAAAAACAAGTCTTCTGGTCCAGGCTGTACATCAAATAGTTTCTTTCAAAGTATGCTGATGCAATAGCTCCATACTCAACAATTATATACAACCATTCGATCGACGAAAGATCCCTACCCACAGACGGGAAAGCTGCACAGGTCACACCAATATTCAAGAAAGGTAGTAGGAGTAATCCACTAAATTTCAGGCCCATATCATTAACGTCGATATTCAGCAGGCTTTTTGAACACATATTTTGTTCGAACGTTATGAATTACCTCGAAGAAAACGGTCTATTGACACACAGTCATCATGGGTTTAGAAAACATCACTCTTATGAAACACAACTAGCTCTTTATTCGCTTCTTGAGTGCTGTTGTTAAGGGATTTCAGATTGATTCCGTATTTCTAGATTTCCAGAAGCCGTCTGACACTGTACCACATAAGCGGCTTGTAGTGAAATTGCGAGCTTATGGAATATCGTCTCAGTTATGTGTCTGGATTTATGTTTTCCTGTCAGAGATGTCACAGATAGTAGTAACTGACGGAACGTCATCGAGTGAAACAGGATTGGTTTCTGGCGTTCCCCAAGGTAGTGGTACAGGCCCTTTGCTGTTCCTTAGCTATATAAACTATTTGGGAGACAATCTGAGCAGCCGTATTAGGTTGTTTGCAAATGACGCTGTCGTTTATAGACTAATAATGCCATCACAAGATCAAAACAAATTTGCAAAACGACCCAGAAAAGATATCTGTATGGTGCAAAAATTGCCAGTTGATCCTAAATAACGATAATTGTGAGGTTATCCACATGAGTGCTAAAAGTAATCCGTAAAACTTCGGTTATACGATAAATCAGTCAAATGTAAAGGCCGTAAATTGGACTAAATACTTAGGAATTGCAATTGCGAACAACTTAAACTGGATCACATAGAAAATGTTGTGGGGAAGGCTAACCTGCGTTTTACTGGCAGGACACGTAGAAAATGTAACAGATCTACTAAGGAGAGTGCCTACATTACGCTTGTCCGTCCTGTTTTAGAATACTAGTGCGCGGTGTGTGATCATTACCGGACACGATTGACTGACTACATCGAAAAAGTTCAAAGAAGGGCAGCACGTTCTGTATTATCGTAAAATAAGGGAACGGGTGTCACAGAAATGATAAAAAATTTGGGGTGGACATCATTAAAAGAAATGCTTTTTTCGTTGCGGCGGAATCTTCTCACGAAATTCCAATCACCAAATCTCTCCTCCGATTGCGATAATATTTTGTTGACACCGACCTACATTGGGAGAAACGATCACCATGATAAAATAAGGGTAATCAGAGCTCGTTCGGAAAGATATAGCTGTTCGTTCTTTCCGCTCGGTATACGAAATTGGAATAATAGGGAATTGTGAAAGTGTTTCGATAAACGCTCTGCCAGGCGCTTAAATGTGATTTGCAGAGTATCCATGTAGGTGTAGATACTATGGTTTATGACACAGATATTGGAGAAAAGTAAGTTTACATCCAGATACAATAGTCATCCTCAGCAGCAGTGAGCGAAGATTACGATGTGCTCGTTCTCTATATAGAATATATTGTACGTTATTTTCTTCTTTTCTGTTTTGATATCCTAAATCTCTCATCATGGTCGAGTTTCAGCTGATTTTGAGAAAATCTTCACCTGCTCTACTCTTTTTTAAATAAACAGTATTTCATACAGTAGTAATAGAGTTCAAAATAAGGGATTAAAATATATAAAATTATTAATTTATTTGGGGATGTTTATGATGAGATGGTTGTACATTGCTCGTGAATGACTAGAGCAGAGAGTCTACTAGCCAACGGCCTTGTCGCAGTGGTAAGACCGGTTCCCGTCAGATCACCGATGTTACGCGCTGTCGGGCTGGGCTAGCACTTGGATGGGCGCTGTTGGCAAACGGGGTGCACTCAGCCCTTGTGAAGCAACCTGAGGAACTACTTGATTGAGAAGTAGCGGCTCCGTTCTCGGGAACTGACGTACGGCCGGGAGAGTGGTGTGCTGACCGCATGCCCCTCCATACCTGCATCCAGTGTCGCCTATGAGCTGAGGATGACACGGCGGCCGGTCGGTGCCGTTGGGCCTTCATGGTCTATTCGGGAGGAGTTTAGTTTTAGTTTTAGAGAGTCAGCTATATCTAGACGTTACGGCCTAAAGTCAAGCACCGGAAAGCCTGTCGCGAACGAAGGAGTAGCCAGCCAATTTCACGCTGACTGACCACTCTCCAGAACGACAACGCGACAGCAACTGCCTCTATGTGAAGAGAACATAACCGCCGCACCCGACTGGCCGCTGCCCAGTTCAAGAATAGCCTCAGGACTACTCATTTCACTTGTATTCTATACTGAAGAAACGTGCTTATTGATTATGTCACCCTTTACTTGTGACACATTTGTGTACTTCTCAAAGTTAAGTGTTGTCATGTACTTTTCGTAATAAAAATCATTAACACCATTAGTTTGAATTGTTTGCCAAGAGATCTGACGAAAGCAGGTTTCCTAGACACTTCATATTCGACGACTAGGCAGAATTCAACACTAAATCGATGACGGAATGCGTACTTGTAATGCGAAGTACTGTGGATATGAGGAACTTGATGATAATATTGTGGAAAGGATTTGTAAGGGTATGGTAAGGTTGTTATGGCGATTATGTAATATGGGGTGAGAAATGGAGGAATGGATAGCAGAGACGTTATACATGAAATGGGTGCAAAATTAAGCGACTGCAATCGAAAGAAAGAAATATCGGTTTGTCTATATATACTCGTACCTGGCAGCGACAGTGGTGAGAAAGAGCAGCGGTGTTAGGACTACGTAAATGCAGCTCAGCATGACGTTCATTTTTTACGAGGGCATGTTAAAAAGTATTGTCTCCGAATTATTTTATGTCAAAACTGCTATACCGGAGCCAAGGTAGCCCCTGAAGGCCGGCAACTCATATTACACTACAGAGGATGAGGTTGTCTATGGCCAAGGCGTACCAAAAGCACAATGGCAAACACCGGCTACTTACATACAAGATAATGGAAACAGACATTCCGAGCACTACTTCCTGCAAGGGGAGATCGAGCCACGGCCTGCAGGAAGTATCACTACGCCAAAACCTGATTGCCTGGAGACAGCTATTTAGGGGCTAGAACCAGCCCCGAAGTTCAGTTGACGCCTGATGTCGACCTCGTTTACTGCGACCGTTAAAGATTACGTCTTCGTCTCTGAATTGGACTCTTAGTTGTGTGTGTGTGTGTGTGTGTGTGTGTGTGTGTGTGTGTGTGTGTGTGTGTAAGTGTTACCACGAACCTTTGTGGAAAATTAGAAGTGAACTTTGTTTGCCTCAATTAGGAGACTTCTACTGGCATCGTTATTGTTACCTTTCGTTTGTTGATCAGTCATCAACCTTGTGAACTTACATGAATAAAACTTGTGTTTGTGAAAAATTGCGAATTGTCTGTTAGAAAAAATACTCTTAAAGATCCTTAAATAAAGCAAAAGTTATTAACATTTTACATCTCTGTTCTTCTTGTCGAGATATTTATTTCTCAACGTAGTCCCCTGCTGAAGAACATGTTCCATCCAGCGAGAGGCCAGTTCTTGATACCGTTAATGTAAAATATATAACTGTTGACGGAGCCACAGTCTCACCTCTGCTTGCCCCACTTCATCATTATGAAAAAGAAGTCCTTGAAGGCGTTTTTTAAGTTTTCGAAACAGATGAAAATCGTGTGGGGCAAGTCGGGACTGTACCAAGGATGATCGTTGACAGTCAGCACAAGGCGTCGGATTGTTGCAGAGCCGGCCTCGGTGGCCGAGCGGTTCTAGGCGCTTCCGTCCGGAACCGCGCGACTGTACGGTCGCAGGTTCGAATCCTGCCTTGGGCATGGATGTGTGTGATGTCCTTAGGTTAGTTACGTTTAAGTAGTTCTACGTTCTAGGGGGCTGATGACCTCAGATGTCAAGTCCCACAGTGCTCAGAGCCCTTTGAACCAATTGATTGTTGCACATGTCAGAGCCTTCGTATGTGTGTGACATTGTCACGCTGAAGGAGAGGGTGCTTCATACGTGGATAATCCCTTCGAATTCGCAACTCAGTTACAGTAGGCTGTTTCTCAGGCACCAGCGTAGTTCCGTTACGCATCACCATGTCACACACTACAATTCAAAGTCCTCCAACGGCAGATGGCTGCAGATATGTAGACATGAAGAATAAAGTTGCAAAATTTTAATAATGTTTGGTTTGTTAAATAGCTTTAACTTTTTTCTCATATTCTAAGGCTTTGATTTTCAGCACGTTCTCGTTCACTGACTAATGTCCTCAGAGAATGTTCGTCGTCACAAATCACAGACAGAAAAGGTTAATCTGATTTTAGTAAACTGCAGGAGCATCGAAGGAAAGGTCCCAGAATCAATACTGCTTACTAAAGGCTATAATGCACAGTTAGTATTAGGAACAGGAAGATGGTTGTAACCGGATGTTAATGGCAACGAAATCCTAAGCTCAGCTTGAAATATTTATCGTAAGGATAGGTTAGTCACCAATGGTGGCGGCGTGTTTATTGCAGTAAATAATTCGGTAAAATCTAGCGAGATTATCACGGTTTCTGATTGTGAGCTAATCTGGGTGAAGTTAAGTATCAAAGATCGGTCAAAAATGGTGATCGGATGGTTTTATAGACCACCTGGGTACGGATCTGTAGTTGTAGAGCGCTTCAGACAGGACTTGCAGAATATATTTAGTAATTTTCTTGAGCACGCCGTTGTAATAGGGGGTGACTTCAACTTGCCAGGTAGAGATTGGTAGTGCCATGCTATCAAAACTGGTGCCATAGAAAGGGATTCGTGTAGCACTGTTCAGGATGTCTTGTCCAAAAATTACTTTGAGCAGATAGAGAAACAACTCGTAATGGTAACGTCTTAAACCTCCAGGTAACAAACAGACCTGAACCTATCGAACCAGTTAACATAGAGGAAGGTATCAGTGATCAAAAACGTTGTGATAGCATCTATGACAACGGCTCTGACAAATAATACTAAGTAAGGTAGGAAGATATTTTTGCTTATTAAGAGTGACAGGATACAAATTTCAGAGTATCTAAGCAATAAGCATCAAATATTCAATGGTGAGGATGAAGACGTGGAAAACAAGCGGAAAAAATTCAAAGAATCGCGCAATTAGACAAATACGTCCCAAGTAAGGTCTTAAGCGATGGGAAAGACTCACCATGGTGTAACAACCGTATTATAAAACTGCTACGTAAACAAAGAGAACTTCACCTCAGATTCAAGAGAAGTAAAAACACAGCTGACAAACAAAAGCTGAACTAAGAGAAAATGAGCTTAAGGGAAGCAATATAAGAAGTGTTCTGTGACTTTGAGTAACTCTTTGTCAATCATTCCGAGTAAAAACTGTAAGAGAGCGGTTCCTCCTTTCAGTCGTCGTACGAACGTCGAAGTGGCTAATACTCAGGTAACCGATCGCGAAATAGAAACTACAATCGCTTAGTAGTGGAAAGGTGTGAGGACAGGATGAGAGTCTATAAAGATTATGCGAAAGAGCTTGCATCCCTTACAGCAATAATTTATCGTACATCTTTTGAGCACCGAAGGGTACCTAGTGACTGAAGCGCAGGTCATTTTCGTTTTTAAGAAGGGCCGTAGGACAGATGCACACAATTGTAGACCTATGTTGTTGGCGACAATCTGTTGTAGAATTATGGAACATGTTTTATGCTCAAGAATTATGACGTTTTTAAAGATTGAAAATCTCGTCTATGAAAATCAACATGGATTACGCAAACGGAGATCCTGCAAAACTCTGCTCGCTCTCCAGAATGAGATTTTCACTCTGCAGCGGAGTGTGCGCTGATATGAAACTTCCTGGCAGATTAAAACTGTGTGCCCGACTGAGACTCGAACTCGGGACCTTTGCCTTTCGCAGGCAAGTGCTCTACCATCTGAGCTACCGAAGCACGACTCACGCCCGTTACTCACAGCTTTACTTCTGCCAGTATCCGTCTCCTACCTTCGAAAGTTTGGAAGTACCTGTAAAGTTTGGAAGGTAGGAGACGAGGTACTGGCAGAAGTAAAGCTGTGAGTACCGGGCGTGAGTCGTCCTTCGGTAGCTCAGATGGTAGAGCACTTGCCCGCGAAAGGCAAAGGTCCCGAGTTCGAGTCTCGGTCTGGCACACAGTTTTAATCTTCCAGGAAGTTTCTGCTCGTTCTGTTCCCCCATGAGATCCACAGCTCAGTGGACAACGGCGCTCAGGTTGATGCCATGTTCCTTGATATCAAGAATTCATTTAAAACCGTCTCGCACTGCCGTTTAGTGAAAAAAATACGAGTTAAACGAGTATCGGAGCAGATTTGCGACCGGATTCAAGACTTCCTTGCAGACAGAACTCAACAAGTCGCCCTTAACGGAACAGACTCTCCAGACTTAAATTTAATTTCCGGAGTATCTCGAGTAACTGTGATAGGACCTTTATTGTTTACAATACATATAAATGACGTAGTAGAAATCGTCGGATGCTATTTAAGGCTGTTCGCAGATGATGCGCTTGTCTGCAGCAAAGTAGTAACGCCAGAAGATAGTAAGATTTGCGGAATGACCTCCGGAGGACTCATGATTAGTGTAGGCTCTTGCACAGTTGACCCTGAATGTAAATAAATGTAACATATTGCGCATACATAGGAAAAGAAATCAACTACTGTACAGCTACACTATTGATGACACACCGCTAGAAACAGTGTCTACCGTAAAATATCTAGCAGTAACTATCCAGAGCGACCTTAAAAGTTGAATGACCACTTAAAACAAATTTTGGGAAAAGCAAAAATGGTTCAAATGGCTCTGAGCACTATGGGACTCAACATCTATGGTCATCAGTCCCCTAGAACTTAGAACTACTTAAACCTAACTAACCTAAGGACATCACACAACACCCAGTCATCACGAGAGTCAAGGCAGAGAAAATCCCTGACACCGCCGGGAATCGAACCCGGGAACCCGGGCGCGGGAAGCGAGAAAGCTACCGCACGACCACGAGCTGCGGACTTGGGAAAAGCAGGTCAGACTCAAATTCATAGGAAGCATCTTAAGGAAATGTAACTCATCCACGAAGGAAGTGGCTTATTAGGTGCTTATTCACCGATTTTTTAATATTTTTCCTCTGTCTGGAATCCATACCAGATAGTACTGAAAGAAGATACAGAGAAGATTCATAGAAGAGCGGCGCGTTTCGTCACGGGATTGTTTAGTCGGCGTGAGAGCGTTAGGGAAATGTTCAGCAAATTCCATTTCCAGACGTTACAAGAGATGCACTGTGTGTCACGGAGAGATTCACTATTGAAATTTCGAGAGAGTACTTTGCAAAAAGAGTCGGACAGCATACGAGTATTACTTCCTCATACCTACATCTCGCATAATGACCACGAGAAAAAAATTCGAGAAATTAGAGACAACACAGAGGCTTACCGACAAACGTTGTTCCCGGCACTATTCGCGAGTGTAACAGGGTTAGAGGGCTCATTCAGTGGTAGAAAAAGTTTACGATAGAAATTTCTTAAAAAGCGCTACTGCAAATGATTAGTAATTATTGTGCTCAATCCTAGAACCTTCATTCCAGTCACGCGACATGAAGAGAAGAATTAAAGGAGCAGCACGATTCACCTTGCATAAATTTAATCAAAGTGAGAGTGTCACGTGAATGTAATGGTGACTGAGGTGGGAGACACAGTAAAAAGATGTCACGTACCTAGTAAGATAATGCTCTTAAAATTCTTAGACGTCATACAGAAAGAAGAGGTAACAAACATACATTTTTCTCATGCATGAATTTACAGAGTGCACTTCCTCCCGTACATACTGTAGCACTTCAAAACTCTAGAGTTTTTCTACCAAAAACTTGTAGGTTTACCTACTGTGAATAGTATGATTGAATTAATCAAAATAAAGACACTGCAGTAAACTAATGTAATATTTGATGTGTTACATTGTTTGGATTCAAGGAGCTTTATGGCAGAATTTTATATGAAATTACTATGAAATGAACACCCTTAGCTCCGACCGGGACTCGAACACGGGGTCTCCTGCATACATAGCAGACGCTCTATCCAACTGAGCCACCGAGGACACAGAGGATAGCGCGACTGCAGGGATTTATCTCTTGCACGCCTCCCGCGAAATCCACATTCTCAACGTATTGTCCCGCACTACGTTCGTAGTGACCCCGCTCATTATGCTCATTACTCGCGGCGCGTTGCCGATTCCCGTAAGAGTTCGGGCACTGCTTGTGCATTCGCACAGAAGGAGAAGATGGTCAAGTGACCAGTGGGCCTTAACTATATACATACTAAGATGGTATCTGTTCTCTCGGACATGTCCAGAAAGAACAGATACCATCTTACTATGTATATAGAATTTTATATATTTCATCTCGTTCGAATGAGCAAGAAGAACTCTCAGCAGCATCTCCACGTACAGGTACAAGAGTCACCGCACCCAAAGATTCAGTTTGATGCCATTGGTCGTTAACTCGTTAGATCACGGCTACGTCGTTGAGGCATCTCTCCGCCACACGTAATAGGTGCTCATGAGAACCGGCTGTTGCTCGCTTTATCGTGGCTACTTCGTTGAGGCTTCCCTCCTCCACAAACAATAGGTGTGAACCAACATTTACAGTCATCACTAACCGATCTGGTGTGTGCCAACTCTGTAGAGCATGTTGGTTTAAAACAACGGTATGTGGGTGAACGTTATCCTGTTCGAAAACACCTCCTGGAATGCTGTTCATGAATGACAGCACAACAGGTCGAATACGAAATTGAACCCCACACCATAACTACACGTGTAGGTCCAGTGTGTCTAGCATGTAGGCTGGTTGCAAGCCCTGATCTGGCACCGAAGCGGAACCAGATCTCATCAGAAAATACAGTAGACCTCCATCCTGTCCTCCAATGCGTTCCCGCTTGACATCACTGTAGTCGAAAATGACGATGGTTTGGGGTCGGTGGAATGCACGCTGCACGGCGTCTGGCTCGGAGCTGTCCTTGAAATGACCGACGTTTAACAGTTCGCTGTGTCACTGTGGCGCCGGCTCCTGCTCAGATTGCTGCTGCAGCTGCAGTACGATGCGCCAGAGCCATCCGCCGAACACGATGTTCGCCACTCTCGGTAGTGCCACGTGTCCTCCCGGAACCTGGTCGTCTTGCGACAGTGCATTTTCTTGACCACGGCTGCCACCAGTCATGTACTGGCTACATTCCTGCCAAGTCATTCTGCACTTTCGGAGAAGAAACATCCAGCTTCTCGTAGGCCTATTGCACGACCTCGTTCAAACGCAGCGAAGTGCTGGTAATGGCGTCTTCGTCGCATTAGAGGCATTCTTGACCGACTTCAATTTACTGCGTCCGATATCAAAGATCACTGACGCCCACGACCGTTACAGTGTGTATTTAAAGCAAACCCGATTTTCATCCTCATACTGGCGCTGCTAACGCTAATCTTAAGCGGCTGGCGCGAAATTTGTATAGACATCTACGTCTACACTTATACTCCGCAAACCACCCAATGGTGTGTGGCGAAGGGCACCTTACGTGCCAATGTCGTTACATCCCTTTCCTGTTCCAGTCGCCGGTCGCGGTGGTCTGGTGGTTCTGGCGCTGCAGTCCGGAACCGCAGGACTACTACGGTCGCAGGTTCGAATCCTGCCTCGGGCATGGGTGTGTGTGATGTCCTTAGGTTAGTTAGGTTTAAGTAGTTCTAAGTTCTAGGGGACTTATGACCTAAGATGTTGAGTCCCATAGTGCTCAGAGCCATTTGAACCATTTTTTGTTCCAGTCGCGTATGGTTCGCGGGAAGAACGACAGCCGGAAAGCCTCCGTGCGCGCTCAAATCTCTCTAATTTTACATTCGTGATCTCCTCGGCAGGTATAAGTAAGGGGAAGCAATATATTCGATACCTCATCTAGAAACGCATCCTCTCGAAACCTGGACAGTAAGCTACAGCGCAATGCAGAGCGCCTCTCTTGCAGAGTCTGCCACTTCAGTTTGCTAAACATCTCCGTAACGCTATCACGCTTACCAAATAACCCTGTGATGAAAGGCGCCGCTCTTCTTTGGATCTTCTCTATCTCCTCTGTCAACCCGACCTGGTACGGATCCGACACTGATGAGCAATACCCAAGTATGGGTCGAACAAGTGTTTTGTAAGCCACCTGCTTTGTTGATGGACTACATTTTCTAAGGACTCTCCCAATGAATCTCAACCTGGCACCCGCCTTACCAACAATCAATTTTATATGAACATCCCACTTCAAATCGTTCCATACGCATACTCCCAGATATTTTACAGAAGTAGCTGCTGCAAGTGTTTGTTGTGCTATCATATAATCATACAATAAAGGATCTTTCTTTCTGTATATTCGCAGTACATTACATCTGTCTATGCCACTCCCTGCACCAAGCGCCTATCCGCTGCAGATCTTCCTGCATTTCGCTGCAATTTCCTAATGCTGCAACTTCTCTGTATACTACAGCATCATCCGCGAAAGGCCGCATGGAACTTCCAACACTATCTACATCTTTCAGATGTAGAAACACGCAATTCTGGTTTCGTTTATGTCTCACAACTCCTTCTTCAGTGCAGTACATGACGATAAAAGGATCCAGAATTTCTTGAAAGGAAATAAAATTGTTTTCACACCTTCTCTTCTATAGGATTCGGTGGTTGTGGAAAGTCTCGGAAGGGGAGGGGGGCAAGAGTGGCGGTAAAAGTAGTAAAGATTCAAATGGTTCAAATGGCTTTGAGCACTATGGGACTTAACATCTGTGGTCATCAGTCCCCTATAACTTAGAACTACTTAAACCTAACTAACCTAAGGACATCACACACATCCATGCCCGAGGCAGGATTCGAACCTGTGACCGTAGCGGTCACGTGGTTCCAGACTGAAGCGCCTAGAACCGCATGGCCACACCGGTCGGCTAAGTAGTAAAGGGTCACCAAGATTTGACGACAGTTAGAAAAATCAGGTCGACGTCGCTGTGTAGTGCTTATACAGAAATAAAGAGGCTTACCCTGGCTAGACTAGCTTGGAGAGGTGGATGAAAGCAGTTTTGCAACTGTTGACCATAAAACGAGAATAAATGGCAGGTGGATGAGAACGAGTAAGGTCGCAGTTGAAGAGCAATTCGTAACCACAGTCGGCGGCGATCCTTGTTTCAGACTCGGCTGCGCTTGCCGCGTTCGGCACAAGAGGACCAAAAGGCTGGCGGGAAGCGGGAGGAAGGGACGTGTAGGGACAACGCGATAAGCGGAAGCCAATACATTGGCAGAGCGGTACGCAGGGCGATTTATATGCAGCAGCCGGGGAGGAGGCGGCTTCAGGACTGCCGGAGGAGTCCGCCTCCAGGGCCGGGCGCCGCCGGAACAGATAGCGGCGGCACTGCAGTGGCCGCAGCGGCGGCTTGGGGGCGGCGGTGGGGGCGGCGGCGGCGGCGGCGGTAGCACAGGCCTGCGGCGATACGGCGGGATTGGCGCCCTCTGGGGCAGATAGCGCCGGGGGAAGTGCCCGGCTATAGCTTTCGCCGCCGCTTATCTGCCCTGGCGCTAATTAACATCTGCTCTTAGGGCCGAGGGGAGGGCAGCGATTAAAGTTATTAGCATGTGAGCACTCCATAAACGATTGCTAATATCGGTAAGGGACTGCCGAAATAGCCCCGACCGATTAGGCGCTCCGGCTGCGAGTGATTTGTACTGCCAGCTTAGCACGCGGCTCGACTTGTTACGGAGCACCGTGCAGAACTGGGAATATAGTTTTCGTGAGCGATTGGAATACAGGTACACTACATAGGTAGAATTGTGGACACTTGGGAATGTGAGTCTCACGGGAAGCGTGCAAGGGATAAGTCCCTGCAGTCGCGCTATCCATCTGTGTCCTCGGTGGCTCAGATGGATAGAGCGTCTGCCATGTAAGCAGGAGATCCCGGGTTCGAGTCCCGGTCGGGGCACACATTTTCAGCTGTCCACATCGAGGTATATCAACAACACCTGTCGGCAGCCGAGGGTTTCAGTTATTCATCATTTATTCCAGGGAAAAGCTGCACGCTCATCTACAGTATCTGTTGTTTCGAGAACAGTTACTGTCTTCATATATGTGGAATACATTCATTGAAATTTCTGAAGATGGCCGGGATAAAATACAGCGAGTGTAGGTTATCTAGAATACGTACAGTACCATGTTATTCGTGAACACTGTGTAACACCCCAAGAAACCCGAAAACCCAAATAAGATTGTCGTGATAATTTAAAGTAGGGAACAGTGTTATCCTGACAGGTACGACAACTTTGACAATAATATAACACCTTAAAATTTTGATGAACACCAATTTCAATAATTACTGAGTATGTCATGATATAAAGCTAGAAAGAAAGAAAGGTTATTTTTAATTAGCTATCAAACATCTCAGTAATAACTGCAAATCAGTACGACGAAAGTTAAGTCCCAAGTAATATGTTGGTGAGAGATAACATTTATTGTGAAAGAGAGTTGTAAAAGCGGCGAAAAGGTAATTCAATGCGTCTACTATGCTCGATCATGGAAAAGTTAGTCGCTTGCTAGTTTACTTGCTATGAAGTCGAGAGAGAGCACCGTTTGTTATAGTACTACAAACGGAACGCTACGAGATTATAAGAAATATTGTGTGATAGAGACGCGTGGACTTTGATCTTAGTTATTCTGACTTGAGAACTTGAATTGAAGTGATATTGTGATAGTGTACGACGAGTTAATGAACTTTAATTATTGGAGATATTATTGTTGGACTCAACCTTCATCAAAGTGAACAGTTACAACGAAGAATGGACATAGTATCGAAGACTGCAATACCTGATTAGCCTGGAGTAGGAAACATTAACACTACTGGAAGGAACTGCCCTACGTACAGAATGTTGGAGCAAAGACTAATCGCTCGAATCGATTATGGCTGAGGCCACACCTGTACTCAGGAAGCTGAAAAGAAAATCCCCGAGCAAGAGGTTGAGGGACACCTGGAGGGTGAATAAATTGAGAGTATTTATTGCGAATATCACTAAGTCACAATCTCAGACAATTGTAATGTAATACTAAGCATACAAACAGACCCCTGCGAACGACAAGAGGCTCCCTCTCCTCCCAGCTGCGAATCTAGGTCGACCAAAGATCAATATCGACCACAAAGGCATCCTGTAATAGGGAGTTCACTGAAATCTGATCGCCCAGGAACAGTTTCAACCGAACATGTCGAAAACAATGATGTGAGTAGTACAAGATCATCCTCAGACTCACCACCTCAAAGAGGAATGGGAATCGATCCCACAAGAATATATCCCAACCTGGAGTACGCACTGCAACTATCTCGTTTAGAGGAGCCGGCAGTCCTCACCGAAGCCTTAAGACATGTGGTACGTGTCGGCCACGAATATGGGAGAGACATGACCTTCCCGGTAATGGAGGCTGTGGATAGAATTCAGCTCAAGACAAAGAGTCTCCCCACCGACTTTGGGGCCCTGCGGGGCTTAGTCAAAAAGTATTCGAAAGACGTAACGAAAAATTTGATATTGATGAACTATACAACCAATCCGTTATAAAAATGGTAGAGTAGCCCACGACTGGACCAATAACTGGCCAGAATCACATATTGACACGTAAACGATTCCTGCAGGAACTCCGAAAGGTGGTGGAGGAGAAGAGTCTAGACGTACTCTGTTTACAGGAACCGTACTCCCAAGCTTAGCGGATCCCATTCATGGCTACCTACTGGAAAGTGATACACTGTGGAGCAGAACCAAGGGCTGCAGTCATAATAATCAACAGAACACTCAGAGCCACAGTCCTTGCACAGTTCTCTGATGAGCACTGCAGTGTCATGGAGCTGCAAATCGCCCACAGGAGTGTTATACATCATTAAATGTACTTCCAATATGGAAGAGAGATAGATGAATTTACGGACAAACTAACACAAGTAGCCACAGCATTACAGGGATGCAAATTAGTGCAGACATAAATGCAAAGTCCCCCCTATGGTTCAGTGGCACGCAAGACGACCATGGGGAAAAGGCGGAGGAAACAATTATGGCTCTACAACTGGTGGTTGCCAACCGGCAAGGGAACCCCCCCCCCCCACCTATTCTGGCGGAGGGGGAGAAGGCACGAATATCGATGTTACAGTATCAACACCAAACCTCGCCACAGAAGTCACCAACTGGAAAGTGTGGGATAGAATAACCAGCATGACCACAATTTAATCACCTTCACAAGCCTTCACAATAGGGGAAAGGGAGTGCCACTGGGACATGGGGTGGGAGACACAGTTCAATTATAACAAGACCAACTGGGACCGCCTGGCGGAAGATTGCGATATCCCGACATTGCTGGAGGGCGATGAAAACGTGGAGGAGTACGCGAAAGAACTGGTACAAGCAATTACCATGGCGGTACGAGCAGCAGTACCTACTAGGAGGAGAGCCGTCGCTGCCACACCCACACCATGGTCTGTCGAACTGGGACAGATGCACCAGGCTGTAAGGAGGGCGAGGAGGTACTACCAGCGGAGTGTCGTCTGGGGAGAAAAACAACGATGGCTGCGAATTTACAGAGAAAGCAAGTAGCAGTAATGATTAGGAGCTGGGAAAAACTATGTGAAAAGCCAATTGGCTACAGACCCTTGGAGTGTCCCGTACAAACTAGTACGGGAAAAAACAAGATCACCAATGGTGCTATCCACCGTCAGGGACGGGGACCGGATGATGGGTACATGGCAGGAACCTGCTGAGGCCCTCCTTTGGGTTCTGTTGCCTGATGATGAAGAGGAAAATGACACAGAGGAGCAAAAAGAATAAGAAGAGAAGACCTAAGGGCATACGAGAACAACATATACCCCTTCTCTGAAAAGGAAGTAGCTGCCCAGATTAAGGCTCTCAAGAGGGGAAAGGCTCCTGGCCCAGATGGCATTACTGCGGAGGTGGTGCAATTTCTGGGGGCTATGTAAGTAGGCTGTTTAGATTTTTATATGGGTAATGCCACGAAGCGCTCTGTATGAAAATCACTGGCTGTGCTGTGTGCAGTCTGTGGCTAGTTTGCATTGTTGTCTGCCATTGTTGTCATGAACTGCTATAGCTGGATGTTAACAGCGCGTAGCGTTGCGCAGTTGGAGGTGAGCCGCCAGCAGTGGTGGATGTGGGGAGAGAGATGGCGGAGTTTTGAAAAATGTAATGAACTGCTGTATATATTATGAATCTTGAGGTAAATACATTGTTTGTTCTCTATTAGAATCTTTCATTTGCTAAGACTATCAGTAGTTAGTGCCTTCCGTAGTTTGTATCTTTTATTTAGCTGGCAGTAGTGGCACTCGCTGTATTGCAGTAGTTCGAGCAACGAAGATTTTTGTGAGGTAAGTGATTTGTGAAAGGTATAGTTTAATGTTTGTCAGGACCATTCTTTTGCAGGGATTTTTGATAGTCAGATTGCGTTGCGCTAAAATTATTGTGTGCCAGGTTAAGCACAGTCTTGTATAAATTGTTCTAAAGGGGACGTTCCATGTACAATGTTTGTAAGGGGACGTTTCATATTCCCAGCAATCTGGAAAAAAGGAAACATAGTCATAATCAAAAAGGGTTCGGAAAAAGATCCCACGGAAATTAAATCACATAGACCCATTTGTCTACTGGACCTTCTGGGCAAACTTTTTGAGAGGCTGCTAGCAGACAGACTGACAGCACACCGTATACTGTGCGTGATGAGTGACAGACAATTCGGCTTTCGGTCGGGGCGGTCTGCATCTGACGCAATCGCCCTCGCCACCGAGGTCTGCGACTCAGCCCCGCACAAGTATGTCGTCGGCATCATGGTGGACATCAGTGGCGCCTTCGACAACCTCACTCTTCTCCTGCTTGCGGGAGAAGGACTGTCCAGGGCTGCTATACGGCTGTCTGAGGAGCTATTGTGCAGACAGGGAGGTCTCGCTATCGGCCCCTAGCGGAAAAGTCAGTAAGACAGTAACCAAAGGATGCCCTCAGGTCTCTGTCCTAGGACCTCTCTTTTGGGACATCAACATGGACCCGCTACTGGAAGATCTGAAGAGTACTGACGATGTGCTAGAGGTCATAGCATACGCAGACGACCTCCTCCTGCTGGTCGGCGGCCGCAGCCGCGAGGACCTAGAGCCCAAAGTGAAGAGAGCCATAACTATACTTACAACATGATGTCACAAGACTGAAATGACTATCGCGCCTAATAAATCAACATCTCTCTTACTCAAACGCCAACTTGTCAGAAATCCCACAGTGAGAATCAGTGGCTCACCAGTTCTTCGGCGCCGAGAGGCCTGATATCTAGGTGTAGTCATCGACGAGAGGTGGAACTTCACATCACATATTGACACCGTATCTCAAAGATCTTTAGTACTGCTAAACAACCTCATTGGGAAAGGCCACAAACGCTTTCATCTTCCACTCAATCTAATTAAACTGTACCACAATAGTATTCTAACATCAATAGTAGGATACGGATCAGGGGTCTGGGCACACAGACTCACGAGGGTCATGCCTGCTATGGCTGTAAGAAGGGTGCAGCGTAACATGTTCCTGCGTTCAGCAGGAGCATACAGAACAACACCTGCTTCTTGTGCTAATGGGGATCTGTCCACTGGACATTAAAATCCGTGAGCAGGCCGCCTGGTACTGGGTGAAGAAGGAGAAAAGGGATAAGATAATGGAGATGCTGGGGGTTTATGCTGGGGATAAAACTGCAATTAAAAAGAGAGGGATAGAACTGTGGCAAGAACAGTGGAACAACGAGAGTACGGGGTGCAGAACTTACGAGCTGTTACCGGACGTAGAGGAACGAGTAAAGCTGACGTACTTCATGCCTACAAGAGGAATGCTGCACTTTCTTACTTGTCATGGACCCTACCCGACATATCTATGTCAGTTTGGGAAGCAGGCTACAACTTCGTGTGGCTGTGGCGCTGTGGGAGGCACGCCAGAACATGTGGTGTAAGAGTGCCACCTCTTCAATGACGTAGCAAACGAACTAAGACAACAACTTCCGAATAACGACACGTACCATCTGCTAAGGCAAGACAGCACCTTCAATGTCTTAAACAAATTGACAGACGATATTTCGAAAAAAATCCTTAAGAAATTCCTAAGGGACAACCAGTAAAAATCACACCAACTTAGACTCCGTGCACCTTTCCTGTTCCGCCGGGCCTGGACTTGGCCAGCCGCCTCACGGCTGGGATCCGCCTTGCTCTGGATTAGGGGGGGAGGGTGTACATTTAACAGGATAGGACACGCACCAATTGTGACACTAGACTTAAAATAGGTTAGTATGTAGCAAGATAGGATAAGGTTTTCTAGGATAGACTGCAGCGATACCACGTTACCGGCCAGCCCAGTGCCAGGGAGACGCCCACTGGGATTAGCTCAGTAGGCCAGGCCACCAATATCCTTCAGGTTTATAGATCACTGGCTCACCTGTAACGCTGCAGGTAGCATAAGTTTTGTAGATTAAGCAGATAATAGGAACCCTGTAGTAGTAAGATCAAAATCTAAGATTTACCTGTAGTGTGGAAAAATAGCTGCAATACTGTGTATGAAATTAGGACCCACTAATGTACTCAGGTAGTGGGTTAATATGTATAATATAAAGATTTGAATAAAGATTTAAAAAAAACTAAGATAAGTGATTTTGTGTGCCATAGACCATTTCAGAGCCGCCATAAATGTTGTGAATGTTGTGTTCCATTCTAAAATTGTTGCAGAGTTCTGAAGCTTCCCAAAACCTCGGCAGGCAGAGGGGCGACACCACCCGACGGCTCCCTCTATAGCGTTTGGTCTACAGTGAATATGGAAACTCGCCAATTTTTATGGCGCCATCCCTTTTCACAAAGGGAATCTACAACACTGTTGAAACATATAGGCAATGCGCCCTGGCTTTGTTGTTGTCTCAATACCAGTACGAGATTATGTATCGTCCACAGATCAACATGGTAATGCGGACGCACTTTCACGTCTTCAGATTGGCCCTGGTACAGACTTGGACGCTTCTGCTGCATCTTGTTATCACATCGATGCTCACGATTCTGAATTGTTTCAATCATTTCCTCTGAAGTATTGAAAAACTGCACCGGCCACGGAAGCTGATTCAGATTTGAACATTTTGGAACAATGCATTCGCACATCTTGGCTGCGCTCTTTGCATAGCATAAAGAACTCTGCAGTGCGCAGATACTTTGCACATCGGCGCAGCCTCGCTATACAGCAAGATGCAATTATTGTTCAAAATGACAGTGGACAGTCTCGTGTGTTCATCCCCGAAACTTTGCAAAAATAAGTGTTGCAGTTACTACACGAAGGACACTGGGGGATGGTTCCTACGAAACAGTTACCGCGTCTACATTTCTTAGCAGGGTGTGGACAAACAAATCGATCAGATGACGTCACAGTGTTACACATGTGCGGAAAATCAGTCCGCTCCGCTACAAAAGTTCTCTGCGTGGCTAAGTCGCAATCACCATGGCAACGTGTTCACATAGACTTTGCGGGACCGTTTTGGAACACTCGTTGGTAGATTGTGATAGACTCATACAGTAAGTTTCCTTTTGCTGTGCCAGTGAGCTCGACAACGTCAAGCGGCACAATTCATGTGTTGTCGTCTACTTTTTGTGTCGAAGGTTTGCCTGAAGTCATATTGTCGGGCAATGGACCTCAGTTCACGCCCAATTAATTTGAAACATGCAGTGAACGCAATGGCATACAATGTCTAATCAGTGCACCGTTACAGCCACAGTCAGACGGTGAGGCGGAACGTTTTGTCAGAACATTCAAGCAGCAGATGGCCAAACTTCGCACTACACACACTAGAGATCAAGCGTTGCAACTATTTCTTGCCTTCTATCGTTCGGATCCACGAGACGGAACATCGCCGTACCATTTGCTTCACGGCCGCTGCCGTCGGACACTGCTCCACTTGCTCCACGCTCCTGAGCATCCGGCGCCGAAGGATGTGCCGCATGATATTGTTTTTCAGGCTTCTTAGCGGCAGCAGACAGTGGGCGTGAGGCGAGATCCTTCATCGACTTGGCGCATGCATGTATCTCAGTTCAGGTACAGACGCATTGCAGCGCCGACATCACAGTCGAATTCGCTCCTTCTGTATCCTTTCCCCCAGATTCACGGATCCCGAGAGGACAGTGGCCGCCAGAGGGTGCCATCACGACAGCGCGGGGCGACCCCCTGGAGCCTTCGCCTTCTCTCGTCCTTCCTATGGAACTGGACCCTACCCCCGCCTCGCAGCCGACGCCTTCGACATCTGGGTATGGGCCTCAGGAGGTGGACTGGTCGTTTTCCGGGGAACGTTTCCGCGAGAACGAAGGCGGGAAGGCGGTGTACGACTGGAAGCCTGACGTCCTCTGCAGCAACAGCTTCCGGTCCAGCGCAGCATCCAAGATCCTGCTCCCCCTCCAGTTTATGAGTTCCTCATACGACGTCAGTCAGTCGCTTTTAAGGGAGATAGAGCGGGGGGGAGGCGGTAAATGTTCTGGCATAGAGTCAAGCACGGCACGCCTGGCGGGCACGTTAGAGCAGAAATGGCGGTGCGACGACGTCATCCAATTGCATGCTGACCGACCCCTTTCCAGTATGACAACGCGACGACAGCGCCCTCTACACGAAAAGGCCATAGGCGCCGAGCCGCTTTGCCGCGGACCAATTCTTCGAGTTCTACTGCAGCGAGTTAGCGAGTTCAGGAACAGCATCAAGACTAGTCATTTCGCTTCTACTACGTTGCATGTCTGTACTGAAGAGATTTCTTGTTTGCATGTCGCCCTTTGCTTGCGACACATCATTGCAAATGCTCAGAGGTAAATATTGTTGTTTACCTTATTGTAATAAATATTCAAATGTGTGGGAATTCCTAAGGTACCAAACTGCTGAGGTCATCGGTCCCAAGACTTACACACTAACTTAAACTAGACAACACACACACCCATGCAGGAGGACTTGAACCTCCGGCGGGAGGGGCCGCACACCCCCGACTTAACGCCTCAAACCGCAAGCCACTTCGCGCGGCTGTTGTAATAAAAACTCATTAATACGATTTGCTTGAATTGTTTTCTAGCGATCCGACAGAATCAGATTTCCTAGATATCCCCATATTTGACGAGTCGGCACGATACATCATGAGAGGCCAATGTTGATTTGGGATTCCATCCAGACCTGATCACCAATTTGTTTTCAGCACCTCTAGTTGCTTTTCTACGCCTGAAACCCCTATTTCTGTATTCTCCGCAAAGGAGTCTGCGCTACTGTGAACGGTTGGTAAGTCTGAAGGACCCATTTGCGTAAATTAATTTTTAAACTCGAAATTTAAAACTTCAGCGTTTCTTTTGTCGTCTTCTATTGCCGCAGCAGAGTGATTGTGCGACGGCGTGGTTACGTTCGTCCATTACCTGCAACTGTCTGTGAACTCATTGCACCAATTCGCCGGTAGGAAAGCCGAGCAGAAAACTCGCACCAGGCTGCATGTAACGTAAATACTCTAAGAATCGGGCAAGTGTCTTAATTTTGAGTGAAAGGTGGAAATACTGACAAAACCTCGGTATGTTCTGAACCCTGTTCACTGCCAGGCCCGTGCTAACCTTAACACAGTCATGCACAAACCCTTTCATTCACGTTAGCAAGTTTTTGCAACGTATTTCCCGAAACCTGAACAGCTACTAAGCACGGACTGTTCTTAAATGGAAATGCTCGCCGTACTATTAAGTTTATCGATGTGTAATGCACTCAAGTTTCTAGTCACCGATCTGTCTAATATGCAACGCGGAATTACTGTCATGTAGAAAATATACAAAATTACCTGAAAAATTCGTACTTTCGAAAAATCACACCGGAATAAATATGCTTCACCTTAAAACACTTTTGAAACATGTAGCACAACTAAAACCGGAAAATTATAACTTCCTACGGAGTCTATACTACACACGACCGTCCCGTTGACTGGCTGCGCTCCGACCCCCTTAGACTGCTTAAGCATTCTATCTCTCTTAGAGAAAAAATGTTCGAAGAGTACTGCGTTCTGATTGGCCAGTTTTCTTTAAGGCCAATAGAAAAAATTATTCTCCCTCGTAAGACAGCGCTTTTCATGACCAACCAATCAACAGATAACACACTTTCGAACTGTACTTTTTCCCGACATAACATTTAACATTCTCACATTTTTTTATATTTAACGTTATTAACTATTTTCATTTGCACTCGAATTAGCTTTCCTTTTACCATATACTTACTATGATACTATATTCCCTGTCGTCTGCATTCACACTTTCTTAAAACTTTCTCACACTAGTTCGTACAGCACTCATCAGTAGAACAATGACCTACATAGTTACTTTCGACCACATTTACGCAGTGGCCGAGCGGTTCTAGGCGCTTCAGTCTGGAGCTGCGTGATCGCTAAGGTAGCAGGTTCGAATCCTGCCTCGGGCATGGATGTGTGTATGTCCTTAGGTTAGTTAGATTTAAGTAGTTCTAAGTTCTAAGGGACCGATGACCTCAGATGTTAAGTCCCACAGTGCTGAGAGCCATTTGAACCATTTTGAACCATTTACGCAACATTCACACTACTAAAAACATATGCAAAACTGTAGAAGCATAAATAAACAAAAAAATCCATCAGGAAATAAACAGAGCAGTTCACAAAAGCATTCTCTTGACCTGTTTCTTGAATGTTTCTGTGGACTGCTGGACTCAGGTGATCAAAATTCTTAACTACGTTCTAGCTCTTTCTGTTCAATCCCGTCCGTTACTGCCTCTAGCTGATGAAAATTAGGACTACGTACTCAAATGAATCCGCTTCAGACAATCTGTCACTGTGCACTCATGAATCATTCTCCCTATACAAAGGCTCTAAACGGGAGCGATAAAAAATTTTTCGGGTTGTTGGCATGATCCTTCACTGACGTATGACGGTGGAAGATATATGCTTCGCGCATAAATCATTTTATAGATACGCGAAATTCTGTTAACTGTTGCCAGTCAATATTTCGGCATTGGTTTTTTTCTTTTTCGAGCGATGAGTCCAACAATTTGTTTTATTTTTCCTCACCAGTTTCAATATATTGTTGTTAAACTACGGTAAATTTTCTCTGTCCTTAATCCTTAATCCTTCATCCACGCTAAAAGGTGTGAGAAATGACGAAGATTTAGTAGAACTGAACCCATTTCCCATTCCATTCGTAATATCAGTCTGATAGCATTAGTTCAGTTCTTCCCTTATCGATTTGCAAATCCTATTAGCTTTCAAACGAAACTATGCTGGGTTTCATTGATTCAGATCGTGCACACACAAGTCTTTAACGAGAAGACATTCCTGCCGAAGGTGGGAACATCAAGGTAACGGTAAAATTACGCGAAGCTGCAACTGTTACGGGAGCGAGCTGTGTCGCCAGCGGTCAAACGGACGCTTTGGCAGCAATCGAGTGCTGATGTAGGCGCAGCTCATATCCACATGTAAATTTCTGTGAAGAGCGAGGAGCTGGCATATTTTCTCCATACATAGTTCTGAGTAGTATTTTACAGCTTAAAGTATCGTCGCAGTATTTTGATTACAGATTTCATATAGATTTCGATTAAATTACGTCTGCTTCAATACATTATTTAAAACTTTGCTGGAGTATTTTGCTTAGTGATTTTAGGTAGATTTCGGATTAATGAAGTGAATGTATGCTACGTTTCTATGTGTATTGCAATACGTGGCCGCAATTACACTGGGCTCTGTTAGAATACGAGTGCAGGTTTTGTAACACTTGAGTACAATACATCCTGTTTTGTATTCAATGGCAAACGAATAGTCGTTTCTCCAAGCTATGCCTTTTGATTGAAACCTAACCGATTATAGTACATCGTTTTCCTGTTCACGCCTTAAATGTGTCATCTGTTAGGGTGGGACCTACGACGTATCTACCACCTAAATTTCAATACTGATAGACTGTTTTCTTTTGTCAGAATGGATATAACGTAATTGAATCGGTATATTGCTTCTGAAAGTCGATGTATGGAACTACGGTCTCCAGCACAATGCATTTCATAAAATATCATTATACTTTCAATCAACAGCCAGTAGCTAATGTCCATTCCCAATAAAAATTAATTGGAACTGAAGTACTAAGTTTCGTCCTTACCATTTCTGCTTCTCACGACAACGATGTCATGCGGCCTCGTTCATAAATGGCTGCTTATATCAGGATTTTGCAATAAATAACGACTCTACGTTTAAGCTTAATAAATAAAATGGTGACTCTGCGTAGGATTTTGCATAGGAAGTAGTAATAAAAACCTGGAAGTTTGCCAGTGACTTTGTAACTCTGTCATAGAAAGCAAACGACTTGAAAGAGCAGTGGAATGGAATGGATAGTGTCACGAAAAGAGGTTGTAAGATGCATATAAAAAACGGTAACATCTTGTATTCGAATTAAATCAGGCGATGCTGAAGGGACTAGATCAGGGAGCGAGACACTAACAGTAGTAGATGAGGTTTGCTGTTTGGGCAGAAAAATAACTGATGCTGACCTAAGTCGTGAGCATATAAAGTGCAGACTGACACATTTGCAAAGAGGAATTTATTAATATATAACGTAAATATTAGTGTTAAGGAGCCATTTTGAATGCATTTGTCTGGGGTGTGATTTTGTTGGAAATGAAATATGGACTGTAGATAGTTCAGATAAGACGAGAATAAAAATTCTGAAACGCGATGCTACAGAAGAATGTTGAAGATGAGATTGGCAGATCGAATAACTAATGAGGAAGGAACTGGGGAGCTGGAGAAAAAATAACGCGACTACAGGAAGGGCTGTGCTAGTAGGACTCTTCTTCACGGACCAAGGCATTGTCAGTTCATAAATCATACAAAACCCTTTATTTTACATTAATGATACATCATTTTGTTTAACACGTAGATAAGAATAAGTACAATCTGTCTTTTGCAAGTGAATACCTTCTTTCAAATCAAACATGTTTCAACTGTTCATAGTTGATATTTTCAGTTAATAATGACTAATACGAACATGGGAAACCTGTTTAGGTGAAAACAAGATAAACATTTTGCTGCAGATGACGAATGGTATTTACTTTTATCTTTATAATAAACATAATCGAAGTAGCAACGGAGAAAGCAGGTAGAAAATATTTACAATATTAATTATGCAATGTTTGTCACAAGATTAATTAGTTATTTGCTGTGTTTTGAGTCTCTGGTTAGTAATCCAAAAACATCGAGTTCGGTAAGTAGTTTTTCTTACACTGATAACATTTTGCGTAGGTAGACAAAGGATTATGTTTTCTACCTAAGCGCTTCAAATGAAAATGACAAATATAAAACATTAAATCAAAATCAGTCTAGGTCACTGGTTCCTAACGTTTCTAAGATCATTATCGTTCTTCATCACCACATATTCAACACCATCATGTAAGTCACGCTCAAAGTCCATTTAGTTTTTGTTTTCTTTGCGGTTATATTCAAAAATCTACTTTCACAAAAATATATCTTGGCTGCCACGTTCCTTTTCCACGTACTGATCTCGAGTTTTGTGTGTGTGTGTGTGTTAGAACAATTGACGAAGGAAATCTCAGTACAGTGTACTATCTACAGCTCCTTGTCAGAAAAGAAAACTAACTGTTCGTAATGAGGATAGAAACTAGTTAGAAAACGTGCTTCTTTTTTTCCTTCCCTGTGGCTAGCGACAGTTGCTTCACCACAACCTGTACCGCCATTTTAAAATCAACCAAGTTGAAATCCATGCACTGTACTTACTGTTTGCGAATAGCTTGATTGCTGGACACCTTCCTTCTTCCTTCTGAATTGGCAGAAATTGATAGGCTCCATACTCTTAATGCCTTGTGTCTGACAACTGGCAATAACAGTAATTATTAATAATAATAATAATTATTATTATTATTATAGCAATAAGGCGTACGGCACTTTGGTAGCCATTACGTAGTTACTGTTTTGTTGTTCTGTCGATGAATTCGTTTATCGGTTTCAGAGTGAGTAATGAGGTATTTCTGTTCCACCGCAGAAACTGCCTACAACTTGGAGAAGATATTTCCTTGAGATATTTAGCATTTATTACGTGTCCTGCTTTTACTGTCGTAGATCCACGGAACGAACCACAAATTATCTATGAACGGAGAGGATATGTGAAGATGTTGACACGCTCATTTCACTAGCTGTAACTTCGACCTCAGTATGTCATGTGTTATTGACGGTATATGAAATAAAAATTCGTCTTACGTAATCAGTGTAAGTGTCTAAGAATATTTTTGACAGTAATAATAATAATAATAATAATAATTCTTGAAAATAGTTTCGTGAACATACCGAATTCTTTAGGCTTCTACCTCTCAAAAAATTTTGTTTTGGTAAACATGTTATTCCTTTGCACAAAGCTCCCAAAAATTGAAGTTTCATAATAGCTAACGCTCCTCAGTACCGTACAACGCAGAACTTTTTTTTTTTTTTTGAGCTTTCTTTTACAGAATGCGCCACGGACGAGGCGTGTACGTGCTCCCAATACATTTCGCTCTTACACCAAACAAATTGTTCCCGTGCGGCCGGACGGCTCACTAACAAAAGGCTTTGTTATCTCCTAAATTAACGCGGCGCACCCGCAGGTGGCTGCCATACACCTGCTTCCATTCGTTTTTAAGCCTCCCTCGTGCGCTGACTAATCTGCACACGAGGAAACTCATCTGTTCTACGAATTCATGAAGCGAATGGATTACCGTCTCATTCTCTGGTATTTGTTTAGCAACTAGAGCATACCTGCAGATTGTAGAATCTGATGCACAGCATAAATGGGACGGCTGGACTAGATGCAGATATTATCTTTAGATCTCAAAAAATTAGGGAGATGAATATGCATTTTATGATGTGAAAGCTTACAAACTTTTTCAAGCTGAGTAATATTGTTGGTCGTTATTCATGCCATACGATCGATTTCTGAATCCTCATTCCTTCATCAGACGTTTTTGGAAAACCAGTCATTCTACACTGAGGGTAAGAAGATCGCAACAAGCAGTTGTGTGACATAAACGACAGGCGGTAGTGTTTCTTTATCTGAATGATAGTGTCTATTCAAATTTGGAACAAGTCGCATGTGAACGGTGCTGAAGGCGCCACAGTGAGGGTACAAATCAGGTTTCCTTTAAATACATGCTGTAACGGCCGTGAGCTTTAGTCACCTTTGGAACTGGAGGTGACGAGATGATGTTAGTCAAGAATGCATTTAAGGCGACACCTCATTGAGTTTAACGAGATCGTGCAGTAAGGCTACGGGAAGCTGGGTCTTTCTTCTGCGATACTACAGAAAGACTTCGTAGGAATGTAGCCACTGTACATGATTGCCAAAAGCGGTGGCCACGAGGGTGTATGGTGGCAGGAAGACTTGGCTCCGGACAGCAACATGGCACTATCGCGAGGGAAGACCATCGTGTCCGGTGTATGGCTCTGTCAAGTCATACTGCATCTGCAGCAGCAATTTGATCAGCAGTTGTCACCGTAGTGACACAACGAACTTTTTACAACTACATTACTTCAAAGACAGCTCCGTGCCAGAAGGCCTGTAGCATGCGTTCCGCTGACCCTAAACCACAGCCATTTTTGACTTCAGTAGTGTAAAGTATAACACCCCAATTAAAGAAACCCTAATAAACAAACCTTTGTTGTAAACTAAGTAGGAAAATTAGTCATCCTGACAGTGACGGCAACGACTCACGACAAAATTTACCCTTGTGATAATTTGATCAACAGGAATGTCATGTGAATAATAATATTTATCATGATATAGAGACTGAATGAAAGAATATGATAGTATACGCAACAAAAACATCAAAGAAAGAACTGCAAAATAATTAATAACGAAGGTTAAAACCCAGATGGTAAATTGGCCAGAGATAACATTTACCATAGATGAGAGTTGTAGCCGCATCGGAAAGGAAGTTCTATGTGACTACAATGTAGCTCGAAAATGGAAATGTTAGCTTCAGTTGCTATCTAGTCGCTCTCTAGTACTACTGCGCTGGTAGCATGCATGTAAGCGCTACTAGATTGTTTCAAGCTAATCGGAAGTTTGAAAGTTTTGCGATGTAGGCTGAAGCGAAGCATTATTCAGAAGTCATACTAAAGCAAAGTCATCTTTACCGTTTGCAAGATAACGGGATACGGAGATTCGCGACGAAGTTAAATCATGTGAGATGTGTGATGAGACTTAGCCTTCGTGATACTGAATAAGCACGAACATTAAAGAACATAGAAAAAGAAAGATCGCCGACAGAAAAACAGTTATTAGTCTCGAGTAGGTAACAAACAAACGCAAACACGAAGAACGTACGACTGCACCGAGTTGTCAAAAGTTGTCGTCGATGACAGGATTACTGATGCAAACGGAAGCAGTTCCCTGAGTGAGAAATCGGTGTGCGTGCTCAGTGTAGGGACAGTTAATTACAAGGAACAATGAATCTGGATTCAAACTTTAATTCTTCGTGTCGCCTACATAACTGAATAGACATTACCATGTGTATTAGTGACAATTAATTGACTATTAGAATATTATGAAATGAAAAGTGAATTCATGGTTGTTTAACAGTGACCAGTCATCGATTTGTCCCAAGACTACGACCCATTCTGAACATTGCTTAAGTATATGTTACCTCTGGGCCGGCCGGTGTGGCCGAGTTGTTCTAGGCGCTTCAGTCTGGAACCGCGCTACCGCTACGGTCGCAGGTTCAAATCCTGCCTCGGGCATGGATGTGTGTGATATCCTTAGGTTACTTAGGTTGAAGTAGTTCTAATTTCTAGGGGACTGATGACCTCAGATGTTAAGTCCCTTAGAGCTCAGAGCCATTTGAACGATTTTTTGTTACCTCTGGAATTACGTCGTGTAGTTATTGAACATGCGACGTAGTGATGTCTTGACGACGGAATAACAATTTATCAACTTAGCATCCTCGCAATTCCATAATATGGCCACGACTTGGGTAATGGATTGAAGATTCAAGGCTTTACATTATTAATATACAACAGCCATTATCTAACCGGGCATAATAAAAAGAAGAACTACAGTTAGCCAGTTCGCGCAAGCTGAAAAGTATGTCGCGGACTCACAACTAAAGTAAACCACGGGAGAAGTTTCTGTTTTTCTACTAGTTACAGGGTGCCGTTGTCATGAGCGACTGACACCGTTCCACGTCATACCGACTGGGACAACCATCACCTCCGAGTCGTGTCAACTCTAAGGAGACTCAGACGCCACACAAGTGAGAGCTCATTGGAGGGCAGGGATGAGATAGGTCCTGTTTTCTGATGAACGCGGGTTGTGCGTCGGTACCAGTGATAACCGTGTGTTGATTAGGAGGAGGCCAACCTGTCTACTTGCTACATGCACTGGACCAACACCTGGAGTTACAATCTGAGATGCAAATTCGCGTGATAGCAGTGGCATTCTTGTGGTTATCCCAAGCACCCTGATAGCCAATTCTGTAACTCAGTCTGGTGATTTGACCAGTCGAGCCGCTATTCGTGAACAACATTCAAGGGGGAGTTTTCCAACAGTATAACGCTCGCCCACATACCGCTGTTGTAACCGAACATGCTTTACACGGTGTCGATATTTTGTCTTGGCATGCTCGTTCACAAGATATGTCCAACTGAGCTCATATGGGACATCACTGGCCGACAACTCCAGCGTCATTCTCAAACAGCATTAACCATCCCTGTATTAACGGACCAAGTGCAATAGGCACGGAACTCCATCCCATAAACTGACATCTGGTACATGTACAAAACAATAAATTAACATTTGCATGTTGGTGTTCAACATTCTGGGGGCTACACTGGTTATTAACGTACCAGTATTCCACATTTGCATTGACCTCTCTCACACTTACTTGTGATCTTGCAACGTTAATTACTTAAACACATTACCAAGACAATTGTAATTCAGAAATTTCAGAACTCTATATTAATTATATTTTGGTGTCATTTTTACGTCAGTTTATAGCGGTTCAAAGAAGTTCTTGTGTGGATAACCGACAATCACAGGTATCCTGCCATATCACATTAGCACGTAGGTAAAACAAAAATAAAAAAGTTTTCTCGTTGTTCTAAGAGATGAGACCTACTTAGAAAAGTAGAATGACAGAATACTGGTGATCATGGGCTACCAATACGTAGATATATGTCACTGAATTGGTACACATGAGATTGGTTACTCAGACATATCTGGTGAAACTTCTTTATTTAAATGAGTGTGTCTGTATGTAAGTTGCTGAATGACTGAGACCCACAATATCCTAGAGCAACGCAGTCTGACTGCTCAAAAAAAGAAGGTAACCGGACTTCTAATAATTAATTCAAAAGAAAGGCTCTGACTAAAAAGCAATCTTAACAATAACCTACACATTTCATTAAGCACTACCTCACAAAATCTTCATTACACGAACTACTGCAAGACAGCGAGCGTCAATTCTGTTAGCTAAAGAAAAAATTCTAACTACTAAAGCCACTAACTACTAATAGGTATGTGGTTAGCAAAGGAATGATTTTGTTGCGAACCAAATAATGTATTTTTTACCTTAATAATGTGACATCCAGTTCAAACACGAATATAAATCGTTCTGGACATCCAGTACAAAGATATATAATCATGAATAATTTTCCAAGTCGGATACTTCCAAATCGCTAGCCTACGCTAACACTTCGGACCTCTACCCTCCATCAATGCTAACATCTCACATCTAACATCCATCACTTCCGGCTGTTCACCTCCAGCTTCCCAACAGTACTTCCATGACTGCTAGCGACTAACTTCCAACGGCCAACAGTACTGGCGACTAACTTCCAGCAACGAGTCCGACCAGCCACAGAGTCTCTTACAAAGAAAGCACAGTCAGAGATTCAATGCAAATCGCTACACAGAGCTGCCAAACAGAAGCAGCCCACTTACACCGGTAATCGAAGATATTATTCCAGAATCAATCATGCACATTGTATGAACGTTTAGACGTAATGCTGTGATGAGAGATGGTATCCACAAAACTTGAATTTTCTGTTCCGTAACAATTTTGTTGTGTTCTGTCCGCTCATAGACTAACATTGGTCGCAAGCTGAAGGTGAAGAGATATAAAAACAATATGAAGACACTGAAAAGATAATTCAGCACGTCAAGGGAGATGAAAAATAGAGTCTGGAATGCTGTTGCAGGGAAAAGAGTAGAACAAAGTATTACGGGAGAACATGGGCTTGGTATCAGGAATGGCGAGGATAAAGTCTACTGAGTTCTGTAAAAAAAATGAGTTAGTAATAGTGAATACTTTGTCAAGAATCACAAGAGAGGGAGGTATACTTGAAAAAAGGCCGGGAGGTACTGGAAGCTTTTAAGTAGATTACATCATACTCAGACAAGAGATTCCGAAATCAGATACTGGATTGAATACTCTGAAGCAGATATAGACTCAGATCACAATTTAGTAGTGACGAAGGCTACGTTGAAGTTTAAGAGTTTAGACACTAAGAATCAATTCGCAAAGAAGTGGGATACAGAAATACTAAAGAATGAAGAGACGCTTGAAGTTCTCTGAGTCTATAGATACTGCGGTTCGGAACTGCTCAGTAGGTAGCTAAGCTCAAGAGGAAAGGACAACTCTATAAAGAGCAGTCACGGAAGTTGGAAATAAAAAGTAACTGCGAAGAAACTGTGAGTAACATAAGTACTTCATTTGGTCGATGAAAAAGGAAGTGCAAGAATGTTCTGGAAAATTAAAGATTACAGAAATATGTGTCACTTAGGAATGAAATAAATGGAAGTGCAGGCAAACTAAATCGAAATGTCAACATAAAATATCTGGCTACATCAAAAAAAAAAAAGAAAAGGAACGATTGGTGGAAAGACAGTCTCAGCATACAGAAATGTCAAATGAACCTTCGGCGAAATTAAAAACAGGATGTTGATGTTACGAGCGAAATGGGAATTCCACTGTTAAATGCAGAGGAGAGAGCAGGTAGGTGGAAAGAGTACATTGAAGGACTCTATCAGGGGGAAAATTAGTCTGATGTGATAGAAGTGAGACAGAGGAGTAGATTTGGAGGAGATGGGCGATCCACTATTAGAATTTAAAAGAGCTTTGGAAGGTTTAAAATCAAATAAGGCAGAAGAGATAGACAACATTCCATCAGAATTTCCAAAATCATTGCGGAAAGTGTCAACAAAACGACTATTCACGTTAGTGTGTAGAAAGTATGGGTCTGGTGACATAGTATCTGACTTTCGGAAAAATATCAACACAATTTTGAAGACTGCAGGAGCATCTGCGAGAATTATCGCACAGCATACTTAACAGCTCATGCATCCAAGGTTCTGACAATAATAATATACAGAATGGAAAAGATAATTGAGTATGTATTAGATGACGATCAGTTCGGCTTTAATAATGATAAAGGCACCAAAAAGACAATTTTCACGTTGCAAGCAAGATTAAATTAAAATAAAGAAGCACATAATTTGTCGGCATGAAAAATGGGTCCGACAATGTAAAATGATTCTAGATGTTCCAAATTTTAAGGAAAGTCGGGGTAAGCCATATGGAGAGGCAAGTAGTATACAGGGCGTTACAAAAAGTACGGCCAGACTTTCAGGAAACAACAATGTTTCCTGAAAGTTTGGCCATACCTTTTTGTAACACCCTGTATAGCATATACAAGAGCCAAGTGCTCAGATTAAAAATGGTGTAAGAGAGACATATATTCTTTCGCACATACTATTCAATCTACACATCGATGAATCAATGATGGAAATAAAAGAAAGGTTGAGGAATGGAATTTAAATTGAAGGGCAAGGATATCAATGATAAGATTCGCTGATGAGATTGCTATATTTAGCGAAAGTGAAGAAGAATTAAATAATCTACTGAAAAGAATGAACAGTCTAATGAGAACAGAGTATGGATGGAGAGTAAATCGAAGAAAGACGAAAGTAATGAGAAGTAGAAATGAGACGAGTGAGAAATTCAGCATCAGGATTGATGGTCACAAAGTAGATGAAGTTAAGGAATTCTGTTACCTAGGCAGCAAAATAACCAATTACGGTTGGAGCAAGGAGGACAAGAAAAGGAGACTATCACTGGAGAAACGGGAATTGCTGCCCAAGAGAAGTCTGATAGTATCAAAACTAGACCTTATTTGAGGAAGAAATTTCCGAGAATGTACGTTCCTAGGACAGAATTGTATGGTAGTGAAACATGGACTGTGGGGAATCCGGAACAGTAGAAAATCGAAGTATTTGAAATGTGGTGCTACAGATGAATGTTGAAAATTAGGTGGACTGGTAAGGTAAGGAATGAGGAGGTTTTGCGCAATGCGGCGTGGAAAGGAATATGTGGAAAACACTGACGAGGAGAAGGGACAGTATGATAGGAGATCCGTTCAGACATCAGCGAATGACTTCCATGATACTATAGGACGCTGAAAACGGTAAAAACCGTAGAGGAAGACAAAGGATGGATTACATCCAGGAAATTCTACTTCACACCGACGAACCTATCTGTCGATCAGCAACAGTAGTCTTACAAACTACAGTAGTCTTACGAACTACACCACTGGCCATTAAAATTGCTACACCAAGAAGAAATGCAGGTGATAAACGGGTATTCACGGGACAAATATATTATACTAGAACTGACATGTGATTACATTTTCACGCAATTTGGTTGCATAGATCCTGAGAAATCAGTACCCAGAACAACCAGTTCTGGCCGTAATAACGGCCTTGATACGCCTGGGCATTGAGTCAAACAGAGCATGGATGGCGTGTACAGGTACAACTGCCCATGCAGCTTCAACACGATACCACAGTTCATCAAGAGTAGTGACTGGCGTATTGCGACAAGCCAGATGCTCGGCCACCATTGACCAGACGTTTTCAATTGGTGAGAAAGCTGGAGAATGTGCTAACCAGGGCAGCAGTCGAACATTTTCTGTATCCAGAAAGGCCCGTACAGAACCTGCAACATGCGGTCGAGCATTATCCTGCTGAAATGTAGGGTTACGCAGGGATCGAATTAAGGGTATAGCCACGGGTCGTAAGATATCTGAAATGTACGTACACTGTACAAAGTACCGTCAATGCGAACAAGAGCTGACCGAGACATGTAACCAATGGCACCCAAAACCATCACGTCGGGTAATATGCCAGCATGGCGATGACGAATACACGCTGCAAATGTGCGTTCACCGCGATGTCGCCAAATACTGATGCGACCATCATGATGCTGTAAACAGAACCTGGATTCATCCGAAAAAATGACGTTTTGACATTCGTGCACCCAGGTTCGCCGTTGAGTACACCATCGCAGGCGCTCCTGTCTGTGATGCAGCGTCAAGGGTAACCGCAGCCATGGTTTCTGAGCTGATAGTCCATGCTGCTGCAAACGTCGTCGAACTGTTCGTGCAGATGGTTGTTGTCTTGCAAACGTCCCCATCTGTTGACTCAGGGATCGAGACGTGGCTGCACGATCCGGTACTGCCATGTCATCTCGACTGCTAGTGATACGAGGCCGTTGGGATCCAGCACGGCGTTCCGTATTACCCTCCTGAACCCACCGATTCCATATTCTGTTAACAGTCATTGGATCTCGACCAACGCGAGCAGCAATGTCGCGATACGATAAACCGCAATCGCGATAGGCTACAATCCGACCTTTATAAAAGTTGGAAACGTGATGGTACGAATTTCTCCTCCTTACACGAGGCATTACAACAACGTTTCACCAGGCAACGCCGGTCAACTGCTGTTTGTGTATGAGAAATCGATTGGAAAATTTCCTCATGTCAGCACGTTGTAGGTGTGCCACCGGCGCCAACCTTGTGTGAATGCTTTGAAAAGCCATTCTTTTGCATGTCATAGTATCTTCTTCCTGTAGGGTAAATTTCGCGTCTGTAGCGCGTACTCTTCGTTGTGTAGCAATTTTAATGGCCAGTAGTGTACATAATGTGAATGGGCATTAGTTGGGTGCCTTAGTATCGTATCATAAAGGCGGTTTTACAGATGAAGAAACTTAAAGTGTATGGGAACTGTCGCTTCATTCGAATTTTGTTACAGTATACCATGATTATTTCTGAAATTTCACTGATTTTAGTTTCAGTGGTATTGAACTGCCCAATTACATTCTGGTCCATAAGATTTAACCACAGCTTGGGGACTGCATTTATTTAAATTTTTTGCCTAAACGTAGCTTCATTTGAGAACCACTAACTGGCCTCCTATTACAATGCGTCCAAATCTTGAAAACATCACAGTTTCTCGGTGCCTCGCTCGTGATGTTCCTTGCAATGGACTTCTTCTCTGGTGCTTTTGGAGAGCTAAGACATTCATCAGTTTGCTTCCCGGTCTAGTTTTTGGTAGTTCATTCCAAGAGCTATACCGAGGCGATCTGGCGCCCCTTGCAGTACTGCCAAATCTGCACCGACCTTTGTGATCTTGTAATATCGTGATTTGTGAGCACTAACTCTACAAGTGAACATGAATATGTATAGCGGCAGCTGGTCTAACCAAGCACACAGTTGGTACGTAGTTCATATTAGTAGCAGATGTCTTTCGGTAGCAGTCATTTCTTTATGATTTTACGTGGATAAAATGACATTGCAGAAATGATTCTGTGACAACAGCGAGCGTTTATTGTCGTGGTCTGATTGGAATGCTTCTTCTTTAAGGCATGCACTAGTAACATGAGACGTAGGAGGAAGTAGAATTAACGTGCCTCATCCTGTTAGATTTCCCTCTTTTATCCTATTCTCGGTCAATTTTTGTGCCCTTTCCGTGCCTGCTTCACTCTGTCTGTTCGGCGCTGTTCATTCTTCTGTTGTGGTTTGTGGCCTGGCTTTCCCTTTTCAGCTTCTGTTGCTTCCAGAACTGGCAGCAGAGCTGTCAGAACGATGCTGGCCAGCAACGCTGCCACAGCAGAGCGCTCTCGAACATCGAGTGCAACTTGGAGCCGCCGGCTACTAGCAACTTGGCTGTTTCCCCAGCCGTGCTAAAAACAGCGGAAACCTGTAGCCGTATCAAAACACTGGGAAGCAGCGCAGGTCACACCAGTTCTCAATAAAGGAAACAAGAACAACCCGCTGAATTACAGACCCATACCAGTAAAGTCGATCTGCAGTGCGATTTCGGAAATACACTTTATTCGAACATTATGAATTACCTCGAAGGTAACGGTCTATTGACACACAGTCAGCACGGATTCAGGAGATATCGTTTCAGTGAAATACACCAGTTCTTTATTCGAAGTAATTGCTGCTACCGACAGGGGTCTCATATTGGTTTCACATTTCTAGATTTCCAGAAGGCTTCCATTCAGCTGTACGACTGGATCCGAATTTCCTCTCAGGAAGGCCACTGTAGGTAGTAGCCTAATAGATGAAAAATCATCGAGTAAAGCAGAAGTGATATCCAGCGTTCTCCGAGGAAGTGTTATAGTCTCTCTACTGTTCCTAATCTACATGAACGGTTTAGCACACAATCCGAGCAAATCTCTTAGATTGTTTGCAGATGATGCTGTCATTTACTATGTCTTACAGTTATGAGAAAATCAAAACAAATCGCAAAATCACTTACACATGATATTTGAATGCTGCGAAAAGTGGCACTTGTCCCACAATAAGGAAAAGTGTGAAGTCATCCACATGAACACAAACATAAATCCGCTACATTTCTATTACACGATAGACAACGCCAATTTAAAGGCTGTCAATTCGACTAAATATCTGTCAACTAGAATTACGAATAACTTAAGTTAGAATTATCGTATAGATAATATTGTGGACGTGGCAAACCAAAGATTGCTTTTTATTTTCTGTGTTGTATAAGAACCTTGCCAATAAATTAAGTTAGAATTATCGTATAGATAATGTTGTGGATGTGGCAAACCAAAGACTACTTTTTTTTATTTTCTGTGCTGTATAAGATCCTTACCAGACAGGACTGACGGAGGAAACCGAACACTTTCAAAGAAGGGTAGCTCGGTTTGTATTATGGCGAAATAGGGGAGAGAGTGTAACGGATATGATAAGCAAGTTGGAATGGAAATCATTAAAGCGAGTGCGTGATCTTTCCACGAAACTTCAGTCACCGACTTTCCCCTCTGAATGTGAAAATATTTTATTATCGCCGATCAATATAGGAAGATACGTTCATCACAATAGAATCACAGCTCGTACCGAAAGATTTGAGTATTCATTTTTCCCTTGTTAGAGAGTGAAACGGTAGAAAGTCTGAAGATGGTTCTAAGGGCCGTCTACACTTAAGAGTGAGCCGCTAGGTAGTCATGCTGATGTAGATATAGAACATCACCTCTAGTACTGCGACCAGCCTGGAGATGTCCGCATTCTACTCAGCGACCAGTCCTGCTGACTGCTAAACGAATTTGCTCTCAAACGTAAACTTTTCTAATTTGTGGAACACGTCACATTCTTCTTCAAACCTCTTATTACAATCAATGTTTCAGTTCCTCTGCTGACGATTTTTTTGTGTTCTCGTTGGAAGACCCTAGCAAAGCAGTCGAAATGTCGACTTTGCTGTGAAGAAGAAATCTGAAGCGGAGCGTGACGCGGTCAAGCAACCTAGAAGACTTACAAGGGAACATCCCCATCGCACCCCCCTCAGATTTAGTTATAAGTTGGCACAGGGGATAGGCCTTGAAAAACTGAACACAGATCGATCGAGAAAACAGGAAGAAGTTGTGTGGAACTATGAAAAAATAAGCAAAATATACAAACTGGATCGTCCATGTGTAAGATAGGCAATATTATGAGCACTGTAAGGCGAGGAGCTCCGTGGTCCCGTGGTTAGCGTGAACAGCGGCGCAACGAGAGGTCCTTGCTTCAAATCTTCCCTCGACCGAATATTTTAACTTTTTATTTTCAGTTTATGTGAAAAACTTACGTTTTCATCACTTTTTTGGAGTGATTATTACATCCACAAGAAAACCTAAATCGGGCAAGGTAGAAGAAACTTTTCACCCATTCGCCAAGTGTACTAGTTAGGTGGGTCGACAACATATTCCTGTCATGTGACGCACATGCTGTCACCAGTGTCGTATACAATATATCAGACGTGTTTTCCTGTGGAGGAATCGGTTGACCTATGACCTTGCGATCAAATGTTTTCTGTTCCCATTGGAGGGGCACGTCCTTTCGTCAACTAATCACACGGTTTTGCGGTGCGGTCGCGAAACACAGACACTAAACT